>NC_083346.1:38705454-38887338 GCF_019175385.1 Lycium barbarum
TATTTTGATTTCTCGAACCGAGAGATCCATGAATCGGGATCCTGATGCATATAGATACAAATGGTCCAATGGGTCATTTCAATCTTTTTCTTCCAATTCTAAGAAAGAAAAATCCCGAAAAATCCGTCAATAAATTACGAACTCCATTATACAGATGATAGGACAGGGCTAAGGCAGTAATCTCGATGGAGATTAGGATGAGCTTTGATGAATAAAAGAAGAATTGGTAGAAATTCTCATAGGTGAAGTCAAAAGTTCGAGTAAACGAGCTTGGATTCATGATTTAAAGGTTGCGTAGGTCCGTATGATGAATTTAAAATTCTCTGTAAAGTTTAGTTGGAAGTCGATATGTTTGGTTGGGTTTTTGCAACAGGTGGCTATTTAGTGGTTTTTGGCATCACCCGTCTCCAAATGAGAATTCGTTTGTCGGAAGAAGTTTGTAAAGATGTTTAACCATGCTCTGCAATTTCGATTAAATTTTGATGAGTTTCGTACGGGTATTGGACGTGTTTGGTGTTTTAGCATTGTTCTAAACAAAAATGCATAACGACTCAAAGGTCAGTTTTTAGTTCTAGAGATCAGAATTTAATTTTGAGACTTCCAGGGGTTTGAGAATAATTTATAGGATAGATCTAAAATGTTTGGTGTAATTTCGACAAATCTCGCACGGATTTTTATCTCAAAAAACATAAAAAATAAATCTTTAACGAGCAAAAATGATACTTCCTCCGTCCCAAAAAGATTGTCTTATTTCCTTATTAGTGTGTCCCAAAAAGATTGATACATTTTTATATTTAGAAACAATTTAACTTTATGAGATGATTTATAGCCACATAAATATCTAAGACTAGTTTTGGACCACACATATCAAAAGTCTTTCTTTATTTCTTAAATTTAGTGCCAAGTCAAACTAAGACAGTCTTCGGGAGGGAGGGAGTATCATATTGAGCGAACGAGCTAAGAATCATGGTTCAAAGATTTCGATAGATTTGTAAGGTGATTTTGTATAATATTAGAAATGTTATGTAGAAGGATGTATTATGTGCATATAAAAAGAATTTGATACAAAGGTAAATAAAGAAGAAAAACATAAAGAAATAAATGATCCTACCACAAATTTAAGAATAATGACATTAGAAATAAGAGTAAATGAATTAGAAAAAAAGACTACATAAATTAGAAAAAGAAAAACAAAAAGAAGAATGTGACGAAACTGAAGAAATAATTCCAACTAACACAAGACCAATAATTAGATCTCTTAAACCAATATCAGAAGACTATCAAGAAGAATTAATGAGTGTAGAAGATTATGAGGCACTAGTATGTAATGAAGATAAGAAATTAGGAATAATAAAGATACTTGCAAGAATAAAAATAGACGACTATGAAATAGAAACACTAGCATTAGTAGATTCGGGATGTACAAAGTGCATAATAAATAAAAGAGTAGTTCCACCAAATTTAATAAACTTTTTAGAAAAACTAGTTGCAGCTATGCAAATGGATGGAACACATAATATATATAGGCATTATGTTCATAAAGCATATATCGGCTTTGTAAATACATGTTCAGAAATTTACAAGCCTAGTTAGAAGATGGATAAAATATGGGTAAGAGATCTAAATATAAATGTAGACTTTGTCATAGGATTAGATTTTATGTTACATAATAATGGTAGCTGTATGATTACAAGAGATGGAGTGATTTTCTTAAAAAATATCACTCATACACCACTACAAACTATCAAAGCTGAAACTAGAATAAGACATAAGAAAATTCAGACCGCAGACCATGTAAACCTGCAAAAGAAAAAAGATAATTGATGTAAAAATTGTGAAGGCAATAATACATGTTGTAAATAAAAAACAGAACCAAAGAATTTAATTCTACAAGAAAATGAAGATGTATTAGAAAAAAGGCTATACTTTGATAGATGTAGAAACAGAGTTATACAATTTTAAAACAGGAATAGAAAGAATAGGAGCAATGAAAAACCAAAAATATTTAGATAATATAATAAAAATATTAGATAAGATAGAAATAATAGGACAAAAACCTCTAAAACATTGGGAAAATAATAAGATTGTATGTAGATTTGTAACGACCCATTTCGTCGTTACTTTGAAATTTGAGAAAACCTGCAACTTCGGCTCTTTAAAATTTCTTCGACTCAGTCATACTTTTGGAAATTTCTAACTTGATTAAACCCATCGTGCGCATCGCGTGAGAGTACTGAAATTTGGGCCACCAGCTAGTGGAACCGTCGCAACGGCTAGTATGCCGCTACAACATCAGCGTTGTAGCGTTGTGCTTACCGCCGAAGCGGTAAAGTTGATTGGCCAAGGTACTGCCACAGCGGTTGATATATAGCCCTAGCGATGCCGCCGAGGCAGTTCTCAAACCGCTACAGCGGTTACGTTCAGTGATTTTCCCTATTTAAGAGTTCATTTCGGGATTTGACTCCATTTTATCAAAACCCTAAAGTCCAACCACCCCTCAAGCCTTTTTGGGAGCTTAAATTCATATCTGCTTGGGGATTGTAACCTTCCTAACTCCTTCTAATCCCTTCTTTCACATAGTAAATTATTCCTAAGGTCTTTACCTGGAGAGCTAACAAAATGGGTATCACCAATTCTTAGACTTGGAAGGATAAATGGTTCGCATGTTCTTAATATGGATTTTATTGATTTAATCTCTCATGTTCATCACCGTAGAATGGTTGCTAACTTAGATTCTCATCTTCTTCCTAAAATTGTAAATGGGTTTCTTCCATGAATCTTAGAAATGGTTTTCTTGTGAATAGAGTTAAAAATGGTGACTTTACCATGCTAGTGGCTTAAATGATTGTCTTATTCATGAATGTAGGTTAAGAAATCACTTAGCTCTTATTATGATGAGAAGAGAGTTCATTTAGTGATAAAAGCCTAGAAAATCTAGAGATGTTCTAAATCCCCAACTTTCCTTATCAATCCGAATCTCTTATAAATGCTCTAATGGTGAGTCCTATATTTATGTCTCGTGATTGTATCAAGTTCTTTCGGGCGGATTACGACACAATGAACAATTGAAGATCTACGGATGTTCGTGGCACCCGCTCGGCCTCGAGATAGGTTACTGCTTCCCTTTCGGTAGACTCCGGTTAAATTTACGTATTCATGTACTACAGGGAAACGGAGAATGCATGTATAGGATTTTGGAGTTGGGATGGATTCTTAGGATGGTACTGTTGTGTGATTGTGTGTTCGGGCTTGTGGCCTATAGACTTCTTAGGTTCGTGTGCTGGTTTTTCCTTGAGTATTGGTGGGCTTTATGTGACTTGGAAGATTAGTTGTGCAGTACTTGGCTTATTATGTCCCTTTGATGAGGAGTTCCCATATGATGCGCATAATTTTTTCTATGCTATTAATAGTGAATCTTAATTGGTAACGACACGGTAAAATGTACCAAGGATCGCGAATTGATTCTAGACTGTATATTAGTGATGTCTTGTAAGTAGAAAGTGAAATTATCATGTATTAATGTGGATAGGTAGTAAAAAGAGCATGGAAATATTGTTAGGTGACTTGTCCGTGTTGATTATCGGAGACTATTGATATATCTTGTTCATGATATTGTGGTATCTTACTTGTTGATTCTTGATATGAGGATAGTATTCTATATTTAGCCTTTCCATGCTTGGTACTTGTGTTATTGATCTGATCATTAATGCTGACTCATATATTGCACGCATTTTTATCCTTCATGGCATTCTGTTGATACATTGATAATACTTGAGGAAACATTGTGATGAGCTGGGCTCGGTTTGGATGAGAGTGACGTGAGGTCCGATATCCAATCGTTGTTCCGAAATTGTGGTTGAGTGGTAGCGGTATCTAGGTTGTCGCCGAACCGTGAGGTACATGGACGCCGCGGGTCCTCCATGGGTTGTGCTGATGAAAATCCTCCGTGGGCAAAGATCCGGAGTCTTGTCCGTCTATTGGGCTAGGATCCGAAACGAGTGGTATATGGACTTCGCGAGTCCACATGGGCTGTGCTACCGAGACGTCAATACTTTCGTCCGGAGCACATGTGTGCACAACATTGCATTACATTTCATATACATTTCATACATTTATTGCATCACATTGCACTTGGCTTTTGTTGTGATATTCGTGTGATGTACTTGTGTTTATGGATTCGGATTGTGTTATATGGATTGTAACGACCCATTTGGTCGTTATTGTCTTTTTGACACTTTTACCCTTTTTCGATATTGGTTAGCTCACTTTTGACCCGAAGGGACTGTTGACACGCTTACCGAGGTGGCTAGATTTGATTCGGGTGACCTTTTGTGAAATATGGGCTTAAAGCGAAAAAGAATTGACTCAAAGTTGACTTTTGGGTAAACAGACCTTTTTTGGAAATCCGTCGATTCCGAGAGGTCTGGATGGCCGTTTAGAACTTGTGTGTATATCTGGTTCGGTCCCTAATGCACTCGGATGCATTTTGGGACTTGGGTTAGGAAGTTGGAATTGAGGTATTGGGGTTGACTCGGTCAATGAGACCTCCGGTGGGAATTCTGAGGCCACGATCGCGTTCGCAGCGTGTTTTTATATGTGTCTGTGCATGTGATTTGTGAGCAGATGACCTCGAGAATTAGTCGAAAATTTGAGTTGAAGTGTGAAACTTGGGAAAGTTTCTGATGTCTGGTGCCCGCTTTGGTGGCACCAGCACCGCGACAGCGGTACCTGATACGCTCAAATTACACTTTTTAATAGCGTAAAGCGGACGATGTCAAATATAGTAACCCAACAAGGTTGGGGTCGAATCTCACAGAGAATATAGTGTTAAAAGGTTACTAAATAAGTGTTATACTAATCTTGCAATCCTGGTGTATTCCAGAAAAAGGGTTTTATAGTTGTTTTGATTTGTGGACTAATTTAAAGTGACTAGAAAATTAAAGTTGTAAATATATAGGTAAAAAGAACCAAGGTTGTGTCCCCGTCAGATAAAGTGTATGATCATGGGTATTGATCTTGATATACTTCTAATGGATCATTTGTATGGATGCACTTAACCTCTACATGAATCTAGACTATTTCCCAATAAGAAAATATTATTTCTTTCTATGCTTTTTCCAAAGATAAGAAAGTATGCATGAAGACCGGTTAATTCTGTCAAGTAAATTCCTCTTATCCCTAAGTGAATTTATTAAACAAGGTTTAAAGCCTTGAGTTCTTGTTATTTGTTCTTACCGAACCCTAGTGATTTTCCCAAATAAAATAAAGTTTATGGCGTTAGCTAATGTTTGCAACCACTAACTATATGATGAAAACGAAGAACAAATAAACCCTAACAATCCATTATGCGTATATCATTCACAATTCTCAATCACACAACACCTATCCTTGGGTTCACAACCTTAGTAAAGGTGTTTAGCTACTCATGGCAACAAGAAAACAATAAAAGATTGAAGATTGCATAATTGAATTTTGTATTGAACTTACGAATAAAACTTGAAAGTAAATGAATGTAATTGTCTGGAAACCTTCAATTGTACTACAACCCAAAAATAATTACTACAAGGCTAAAACTCCAGATGTCTGAAAAATAAAACCTAAACAGGTATTTATACAAGTTAAACTTAGATTAATTAATCCCAATCCTGTTCCAGGTCGGCTTGCACTTTGACAGGTCATCATTGTGCTTCGATGGTCGTCAACGTATCGACGGGCATGGCGATAATTTGATGACAGATTTTCAACTGGCAGGACTTCAACCGTCTTTGCACTTCGACGGCCGTCGATCATGTCGACAGTCTGATGCACTTTACACTTTGTAGGATGTTGATCGACGAGGTAACTCGACGGACCGTCGAGCATGTTGAAGGCCCGTCGATTCTCCAGCTCTGCATATCGTCGAGCTTCCTTGGCTGCAGGATCTCTCCTTGCAATTCCACGATAAAAAACGACGGACCGTCGACATGTCGACGGTCCGTACTTAGTGCATATCAATACTGGACACTTGAATTTCTTGTTTTTCTGTTGCCGAGCATTCTAACTTCGAAATACCTACACAAAACACAAAACATATCAAACTAACATAAACTTACTCGAAAAAAAGTACAACTTAGATAAAAAGCATTAGATGTGCCAAAATTCTCGGCAAATCAACACCCCCAACTTAAAGTCTTTGCATGTCCTCAAGCAAGTCAACTAATAGACTCAATCTACAAATGTCTCGATATTACAAAGTAAAACCGTCTACAGTGGTTGTGGCAATTAACTTCTGGCATATCATGTGTATCACAATGACTCTCCCCCCAATAAAGATAAAACCAATCAAGGACTCGTTGCAACTAACAATGAGGCTTCAATTATGACATCTAGTTATCACAGAAACCATAGCACACACGAATCAAGACTTACGGAAAATCAGTCACTTAACAAATTCTCATGCCCTCACAAAGACCAAAGAATGTCCCAACATATATGTACACACGGAATGGGATAAAAGACAAAGGACAAGAGAAACACTCACACTCACAAAGAAATTCTCTGGCTAAGCATGCAAATACCATAGGCTTGCCCTTATTTTCAGTACCCTCGACTTTGGACAGTTTGGCTGTGATCACACTAGGACTTTTTTCAGGGTTGTAATGTAGGCTCGAGGATGGGTAGGATGTATATTTGGATAGCGGTGACTCACCCTCCTTGAACACTACACCTTATTCTTTTCTTTTACTCTTTTCGCCTTTTGTTTTCTTCCCTTTTTCTATTTTATTGCCTCAGTGTGGTTTTATTGCTACTCTACTTCCATATACTTTTTTTTTTCTCTTTTTTTTTCTTTGTTTTTTGTTTTTTTTTTCTTTCTCTACACTTACCACACTGATGTCTTTTAACTAGAAAATTCACTTCCCCACTTTAGGCTTACGCCTCATGTTGCCCTTATTCTACATATCACCCCTAACTTAGGCTTTTAGCATCATCTTATTATTTTAGTGCCGGAGGAATCGGGTGCAAAGAGAGGGATATTCAGAACGGGTATCGGCTCATTACGGCTAGTCAAGAATAGGTTTTAAGGCTCAAAATGGCTAACAGGGGATATTAATCTATAGGTAGGCTTATATGTAGGCTAAAAAGGGGTTCCTAACACAAACAAGACCTAAGATCATTTCACAGCTTCATTTATCTTCAGAATGCAGGCACGACTAACCATGCAAGTTCTAGATTACATACACAATTAGAGAATATATCTACAAAACCTCACAACACATGGCATCAGAATTGTCAACACACTAGTCTCCCCACTAAAATTCTGCACACAGGGTAACTCAATAATCTAAATGTCACACAAAGAAGCATGTATGTCAATTAAACAACCAAGTCCAAGTTTTCAGAAAATTCGGAGGGGAACACTTTTTTCTCAAATCAGAAAAAGACAACCCTAAGTTAATCAAACCACTACCACATAAGTCAAAATTACTCTATTTTATCTAAACATGACCTAAACATTCCAGGTTCAACAGAAAATAAACCCCTCGGGAAAAGAACCATGGCAAAGAAAAGCCGAGGGGTCCTAAACACATATCTACAATATAAACAAATCAAATACTCCCACCCTCAATTGAAAAATTCTGCAATGTCCCCAATACAGTAAAAGTAAAACAAGGGAGTAGGAATACCTGTGGTGCACTAGGCGCGCTACTCATCTCGCGACTCATCGGTCTACGAGGCATCAGGTGGTGCAACCACACCAGCAATAGTATCAGTGGCCGCATCAGCAGTAGCATCTGTAGCAGCATCAATAAGAGTACCCGTAGCTGCTGGCACTGGAGTAGGAAGGGGCGGTGGCAATGGTAACCCAGTTGGAGCACTGCTCGAAGTGGCTCTCGTGGTCCCAAAAGGGAGATTCTCCACAAGAGATCTCTGAATGGCCTCTGCCATGTGCTGCTCTTCTAGACTCGAACCCCTCGAGCGAGTACTCTCTCTCACCTCCTCTAGCTCTTCCTCCTCATTAATGACTACTCTCTTTCTCTTTCCCCGACCACCCGCCGCGGTAGGCACGATTAACTGCACCACTAAAAGTTCCTCCTCAATCTCTGCCGCAACAGATGGTGGGGCTTCTACTAGGCTCGGGTCACGAGCCTTTAACAACAAAACATTAGCCTTAAGCTGCTCTAACTTTGCCTTCAAAGAATCAGTGGAAGTGATCGGGCGGGCCATCTCCAATGCTGTTAATCTTATCTCAAAACCGTCCACCTGAGCTGACAGTGTCGACCTCAGAGGCTCCACAATGTCACCCACTCGTTATCTCACAAAATCATCGAGCTGGGCCACTATGACCTTCGACTGCTGATCCGTTGTAGCCGCCTGTTTTGTAAATTTTTTGAATTTTCCATCGAGAAGGCATAGGGATCAACTATGGCTGTCCCTGGGGCTATGGAGTGGGACCCACTGGCTGTGGAGCTGGCCTCGGGGGATGTGTAGCCGAAGTATGTGGCTCAGTAACAGCAGTCTGAGTCTCAACAGAAGCATCAACCGTATCAGTAGCTGGAGTCTCAGAATATACAGTCTGGATAGTCTCAGTAATAGGGGTAGTAGTGGCGGGTAACTCCTGTGCAGAGTCACCCGCGGCCCTTGGAGGAATCAGCTCCTGAGGTATGGGTACCCCTCCAAGTGCCACTTGGAACCAATCCTCTTCTCCCTGGCCATCATTGACAGCCTCTTTCTTGCTCTTCTACACAGAATAAGTCGACGAAGCTGTAATTCGATGGTCGATGTCAGGAATAAAATGCACACGTGACCTCCGAATTAGCTCTGTAATCAGGCATGGATATATCAGTGAAGTGTTGGGCTAGGAAGCCCTCAACTGAATCTCAGTACTCGCCAATTCTTCGAAATCAATTGGGTATCTAGACATCAATGCAACAACAACAACCTGTCTGTCAGCCGTAAGTGCATTATCGGCCAGAGTGGGGAGAAGCCGCAACTGCACCACACTCTACCAAAATTTTACCTCCAAAGTCAACTATCTCTTCACTACCTGATTAGCCAAGTTAGTACACTTGTCCCTCTTGCTCGGACGACCTACTACTGTAGCTACCCAGTCCCTGACGGATTGTTCGTTGCGTCTCAGCGGCTTGTATTCTAACTCAATTGTCTGCCTCGGGGTGGTGTAATTATTGCCGAAGTATATTTTGTTGATGGCCTGGGCAGATATATCAACACTCACCCCTCTAATCTTAACCTCTCTCAGCGGCTCTAACTCCTACAATTTCTGGCACCTCTTTCTGACTTTCTTTATCGAGGCCCCATATGCGGCATATACCTCATGTACCAAAATCGGACAATAATCACAGACAGCTCCGGCATAAACTCCAGCTGATAATGGCGAATGAGCTCTCTGGCCCTGGGTAATATCTCGAGATCCTCAAAACTGATCCGATGCTCTTCATTTATGGTGCAGTTTTCATGCTGGCTGCCGTCATCTTTTAGTTCAATGCCATACTATACAGCTCTCTGGCACCCTCAACAGTAAAACGGTCCTCAAGCCTTTTGCTTCTGATTTCCCGGGTATGCAATGATGTATGAATGCAAATGCAATGCAATGCTGTGTGCACATGTACTCCGAACGGAAGTATCGACGTCTCGGTACCACAATCCATGGGGAACCCACGGAGTCGATGTACTTCGGGACAACCATCGGGAATCGGACTCTTACGTCACTCTCACACAAACTGAGCCCAGCTCATCACAGTGTTTCTTCAAGTATCAACAGTATATCATGAAAGATGAGAATGCGTACAATGTAAGAGTCAACATCATCAAATCAATATCACAAGTACCAAACATGGGTATGCCAACCATATCATGAAAGACTACGCAAGTCATATAGAATACTATTCTCGTATCAAGCATCAACAAGTGAGGTACCACAATATCATGAACAAGATATATCAATAGTCTCTGATATCTACTATTTCCACGCGGTATCAAGCCAATAACAATAGAGCAATCAAGTCACAACACAACGGGGTGGCTAGCCTCAATCACACAACAGGGCCCAACCTAAGACAATATCCAACTCAACTTCATACCCGAAGGTTTACATGCTTTCTCCGATAATATCATCTAAATATATGATTCGCTAAAGAAGTCTTACCAAGGGTAAGCCATAACCTACCTGGATGGTCAAACAGTAATAACACCAACAATCACTCCTTAGCCTTCCCTTTCCGCTGAGCCTCAAGATAAAAAAAGTCTAGGTATATTCGAAATCTAGATTAGAAATTACGAAGATCGATACCTATATTGCTATCATTCAAATTAGGTCAAAAACCAACCCTAGAATTTGGGGAAAACGAGGCCCACAAGGTCAAAACGGGAAATTCAGGGGTAAAATATCTAATTAAACACTCGGTGATCAAAACCCATCAACTAATTGCTAAATTAACTCAAGGATTCACCCAATTTCGAAATCCAAGCAAAACCCCCAAATTTTGAGTATAAACTCTAACTCTTAAATTCAAGAATTTTACACTAATAATGGAAGGTATATAATTAACAACCTTGGATACATCATAATCTGGCATAAACCCAACCAACAAATCTTGATTTAGAAGCCTAGATAAAATATCCACTAAACCCACTTTAGTCTTCCATTACTAATGAACTAACAAGGAAAAAAGGATTCTAAGATGATTAGGGATTATGAATTAAAAAGGGGATTAGAAGGACTTACCACCAAGAATCTTCTCCAAGAATCCTCTATAATTGTTCCCAAGAGCTCAATTTTCGAAATGGAAATAAATTAGGGACTTAAGGCACTTAACACTTCATTTAATAAACTAACTGTCTGTGATCCGCTTCCGCGACAATATTACCGCTCCCGCGGTGCCACCCCAGCGGTACCGCTGCCGTGACACTGATGCTGCTAAAGCGGGCACCAGACACCAAAGAACTATTCCCAATTTCACAATTCAATCCGAATTTCCGACCAACTCTCGAGGCCATCTGCTCACAAATCACATATACAGACACACATAAAAATACGCTACGAACGTACTCATGGCCTCAAAATTCCCAACGAAATTCTCGTTGACCGAGTCAACCCCCGATACCTCAATTTCAACTTCCCAACTGAAGTCCCACAATGCATCTGAGTGCATTGGGAACTGAACTAGATATGCACACAAGTATTAAAAGACCATCCGGACCTCTCGAAATCGATGAATTTTCGAAAAATGTCCATTTATCCAAAAGTCAACTTTAAGTCAACTCTTTTTTGCTTTAAGCCCAAATTTCACAAAAAGTCGTCCGAATCAAATCTGTACACTTCAGGAAGCGTGTCAATGGTCTCCTCGGGTCAAAAGTGAGCTAACCAAGCTCAAAATCGGAACGAAAATGCTGGAAAGACTATAATGACCAAGCGGGTCGTTACAGTTCGCCTACCGATGTGGGAATGGTAGGTGCCCATGCGATCCTAAATTGGGTTGTGACAAGATTATTATATCTAAACCCAGAATATGTAATAAAAACAGCCTCAATAGAAGCTACGAATCAAGATTTAGAAGATTTTAAAGTACAGATCAACGAATTAATAAATTTGGGAATAATAAGGAGATCTAGTTCTAAACATAGATCGGCAGCCTTTATGGTAAGAAATCATAGTGAGATAATAAGTGGAAAAGCTAGAATGGTAATAAATTATAAAAGACTTAATGATAATACTAGAATCGATGGGTATAAACTACCAGATAAAACAGAATTAATAAATAGAATACAAGAAAAGAAAATATTTAGTAAATTTGACTGTAAATCAGGATACTAGCAGGTAAGAATGCATGAAGATAGTATAGAATGGATAACATTTACTTGTCCTGAGGGACATTTTGAATGGTTAGTTATGCCATTTGGTTTAAAGACAGCTCCACCATTTTTTCAATGAAAAATGGACAGTATATTTGGAGAATATAAAAGGTTTGTATTAGTATATGTAAATGACATATTAGTATTCAGTAGGGTTGTTCACGGTTTCGGTTAAAACCAAAACCTAACCAAAATTTAACCAAACCGAATAAAAAACCCGATATTTGGTTTGGTTTGGTTTAATTTGGTTTTAAATTTTAAAAACCGATAATATTTGGTTTGGTTATGGTTCTATTACAAAATAACCGAATAAATAACTGAACCAAACCGATAAATTATATACATAAATTTTATAATTATTTATATGTATAATATTAGTTTTTCATAAATAATTATAAATATATTGTACCTTTTAATCATTAATTTAATTTTTGGTCTACTTATTTCACATGATTGTTTACGGCCCATGTTTTTAAGAATATGTCCATGCCCATGTCTTTAAGTCTTTTAACTCTTTTAAGTGTTAAGTGTAAACCTACTACCAGAAGCTCACGTTAGAGTCTAATGTCTTTAACTTAAATTTTTAGCCTTTCTTTGTCAGTCATTTGATTTTAGGTTTTTTTTTTTTTCGAATTTATACGTTTCTTTTTTCTTGTCTAAATAGGTCCTAAACTTCTAATATTTTTTCATATGAAAAGGACAGAGGTTGTAGATTTGGAGGTTCTTATAGAAGATACTTTAGTAACATCAGCATTTGCTGCAACTCAAGCACATGCTAATGCCCTAATACTTCTTCCGTGGGTAATCCTCATAAAAAGCAGAAAAGAACAACACCTTGTAGTTGAGACCCTAGCCTTGGGGATAATGATAGAAAAACATCGAAAGTTTGGGATCATTACACAAAGTTTTTTTTAATAAAATGGGAGAATTGAGGGCAAAATGCATGTACTGCCCCAAAGTTTGGGATCATTACACAAAGTTTTTTTATTTCATATATTTTTCATTTTAATTTTAGGTAATCTTTATGTTTAATTAATATGTATGTTTGTAACAATAACTAAAAGCTCCTATTCTCTACTTTATTTCCAGGTATGTGTATTAAGATGACAAAAATGGTGCAGCCACTACTAAGTTAGTTTTTAGCTCTACATGTAATAAGTTTAGCAACTTTGGGTAATTTGAGTACTATACTATTACTAATAGTGAAAATGTTTCTATGATGTATGTCCACCTTAAACTATAAATAAAAGTTAAAACAAAAAACAAAAAAAAGACATGTCTTATGTTACCCGTTTAACAATAAAATAAAAAAAAGACATGTCTTTTTCAACTTTTTAATGTTTTACTGATAAGTCTCGTTGTTGCTAGTCATAAACCGAAAAATCGAACCAAACAGAACCAAACCGACAATAACCAAACCGGTGGTTATTATTTTATTTGGTTTGGTTATGGTTTTAGACATTTATAAACCGACTAAATTGGTTTGGTTATGGTTTTAATCAATAACCGACCCAAACCGAACAATGAACACCCCTAGTATTCAGTAAAGATATTAAAGAACATCTAGGAAATTTACAGACGGTATTGAGACTATTTGTAGAAAATGGAATACTAATCAGTAAGAAGAAGATGGAATTATGTAAAAATTATATAAAATTTTTAGGAGTAGTGTTAGGAGATGGTAAAATAAAATTGCAATCCCATATTGCTAAAAGAGCCTTAGAAATGCAAGATAAACTAGATAATACCAAAGAATTATAAAAATTTCTAGGAATCGTAAATTATGCTAGAAATTTTATAAAAGTCTTAGGAAAAATAGCAGGACCTTTATACTCTAAGCAGGATCAACGGGACAGAAACATTTTAACACAGAAGATATTAAATTATTAAAGAAAATTAAAGAAAAAATAAAGAATATTCCTGACCTAAACATGCCTTTAGAAACAGATTATTTAATCGTAGAGACCGATGGTAGTTTTGAAGGATGGGGAGCAGTGTTAAAAGCAAGACCTAACAAGTACAATAGCAAAAGTGAAGAAAAAATATGTGCTTACCAAAGTGGCAAGTGCAAAGAAAAAGGCAATATGAGTAGTACAGATGCAGAAATTTTAGCTGTAATATACGGACTAAATAGTTTCAGATTATATAGTCTAAATAAACTAGAAATATTAATTAGAACAGATTGTGAAGCCATGGTTTAATTCCACCAAAAGATAAATGATAAAAATATTAGTTGGAGAAGATGGTTAAATTTATAGATACTATCTCAATTTACAATTTAATTTTCGAACATATTAAAGGAAAGGATGATAACTTAGCAGACCAGTTACGTAGATTGAAAATCACTGTCAGCTAATAACATTGTTTCCATATTGACAGTATGAGACCAATAATCCGAAAGACTGCAGACAAGGGAAAGGGCATTCAAGCCTCACCGCCAGACATTTAGAGACATACAATATTAGGTAATGTTCATTTTAGACCACAAGCTTCACTGGGAAGTAATGTTTTAGAAAGAATACAGTTCGGGACAAAGCATAATTTAATATTTTTCCCACTGTCAAATATGACATTTAGAAAATTAGTAGAATGTATAATAGATAGACCACAGACATGCTTGGTAGACAATCTATGGATAACATATAATAAAAAAGACACTAAACATTTTATAGCAACTTTAAATGCTCTTTGCCAATATTTTACAGACAAAAATCAGGACAAAAATTTAAATATTATGTTGTGATACATGGCAAGACAAATGACAACTTTCAAACTTGGCCAGAAGTTATAGATTTAATTAAAGACATAGAAAAACCACTGTTTAAAGGTTTTAATGATTTTACTAAAGCATTAGACTATGCTAGAGGAATACTAGGTCCAAATTATTTTATTTCTCCTGCACTCAGACAAAATTCAGAAAAAAACCCTCAATATAACATCCAAAAGACGCAGACAAAGTGATTTTCTGTGACCATTGTTCCTCCATGACTGAGGCATTCAAAAGACTAAACCAACAGAATGAGACCTTGATACAAGAAAAAACGAAACTCATGGAGCAATTGAGAATGCTAGAACACAGACTCCATGCGGTAAAATTCGAATTGGTTCAATCACAGAGTTTTCCATCTCAAGACAAAATGGATGAGAAGGGTGTGCATTCCCCAATGAATGCAGTAAAATCCACTGTATCGGATAGAGATACAGCTAGTCCGGTTCAAAAGGTAGCCAGTAATGACTTATCAAATCCGTTAATGGCTATCACTTTGCCAAAAAGTGAACATGAAGATTGTTCATCACTTCAGACTAGACGAAGACTACCCGAACATTAACACAAGGAGACCCTTTGAAAAAGAAGTGTTGATTATCAAAAAAGAAAAAAAAAAGTAAGAAAATAGAAGACATAGTAAAACAGACATTAGAAAAAAAAATCCAAGAAAAAGAAAATCAAGGTAAACATGTAATTAAGAATCCTAGTCCAGAACTATCTCCTAGTCCAGAAGTGGCACCAATACATAGTTCAGACCTTGAAGGAAGTTTTCATAAGGATTTTCAGAATAGTGCATTCCAAGATTCACAAGACCTAAAAGATGAGCTTTGATTTTGTAGCCCTGCACAATCTCGACACGTAAAAAGTGAAATAGCCGCATAATCATGATGGCTGATACACTCAAGTTACACCTTTTATTAGCGTAAAGCAGACAATATCAAATATAGTAACCTAACAAGGTTGGGGTCGAATCCCATACTGAATATGGTGTGAAAAGGTTACTAAAATTGTAAAATGCTTAATTTAGATCTAATGTCTTAATCCGATGATTTTTGTAAAATGTGGTTGTTTATGACTAATTTCTAACTAATTGCTTTGGATTGTAATTCATGGTAAAAGAAACCAAGGTTGTGTCCCCATCAGATTAAGTGTATGATCATGGGTATTGATCTTGATTATACTTCTAATGGATCATTTGTATAGATGCACTTAACCTCTATGTGAATCTTTACTATTTCCCAGTAAATAAAGATTATCTCTTTCTATAATTTTCCCAAATATAAGAAAGTTGATATGAAGAACGGTTAATTATTCCAAGTAAATTCTTTTTATTCCTAAGTGAATTTATTAAACAAAGTTTAAAGCTTTGAGTTCTTGTTATTTATTCTTACCAAGCCCTAATTATTTTCCCAAACAACTCAAGGTTTACGGCTTTAATCAATGTTTGCAACCATTAATTATTAATGAAGAATGAAGAATAAATAAACCCTAACAATCCATTATGCGTACACTAATCACAAATCCTAATCACCAAACACCCATCATTGGGTTTACAACCTTAGTCAAGAAATTTAGCTACTCATAGAAGAAGAAGAAGACATAATGCTTACGAATAATTGATTGGAATTGAAGAGAAGATAATTGCAATTATTTGTAATCTCAAAAAGACTTCAAAAACTATGAGTATTCAATGATAAGGAAATAAAACTGAAATTTGGTGAATTGTAGCCGACAAGAAACCTACATCAGGTATTTATAAGAGTCTAAAAAGTGAAAAACATGTTGACAAAATTGCCCCCCGACGGATCAATGTACGGACTGTAAATATTATACGGTTCGTAGAATCTGCAAACACTGTCCGTAAAATTCCTTCTATCGCCCAGATATACGCTCCCTTTCTACGGACCGTAAATATTTTACGGTCCGTATAAATGATCCGTACATTCTTCTTCCAGTTGAGATTTTGCTGTAACTGATCTACGGTGGGATTTACGGACCGAAAATAATGTACACTCCGTACTTTCTGCCGTGAATTCTTTCTTCAGGTATGAACCTCTCTGTCACTGATCTATGATTGAATTGAAGGACCGCAAATATTATACGGTCAGTCTTTTGCTTCGTAAAATCCAAGCTTCAGTTATTTTTCTTTCTTGCACATCTCTTTAAGCCATTTTCAGGACTTGCACCCAAAATACGTTAAATACCTGCAACATAACACAAACACACCAAAAAGACCCAAACTTTCTTGGAAAACAAGTAAAACTTGCCGTCAAAAAGCATCAAATGTGTCGGAATCTCGTGACACATCAACACCCTAACTTAAAATCTTTGCTTGTCCTCAAGCAAGTCACACAACACATACGACTCAACTAACATAGACACAAATGGAATAACAATGGTTTTAACTAAGAACTACCAGTTTGCATGATTTCCTTTGACTAACCCTCTCAATTTAAAACAATTCAACTCAGATGTATGATTTAAAATACGTCATGACTAACAGTGAAGCTTCCATAAATGATAGCAAGTTATTGGAACTACTAATGCACGCTCAAACACTACTTCTTCGGTAAGTATTCAATATTGCTCAACCTTAATGCCCTCACACAGACCAAAGAATGTCCCGCACACATATATACATTGAATTTGGGATGAAGACGAAAGAGAGAAGAAACACTCACACTCACAAAGACGTTCACACATTACAAATGCACATACCATATGCTTGCCCTTAATATCAATGCTTTATCTTCGGACAGTTCAGCAGTGATTACACTAGAGCTTGTTCTCGGCTTGTAATATAGGCATAGGGATGGGCAGGACACTCATTTAGGAATTAGTGACTCACCCTCCTTGAACACTACAAACGTTTTTTTTTATTTTACCTTGATTCGCCTCTCCATTTTTCTCCCTTTGTTTTCACTTGTTCGACCTCGATGTGGGTTGCTTATTAATTAAACTACTTTCTTTTTGTGCTGCACTTTTTCTGATTTTCTTTTTTTTTTCTTATTTGTTTTTCTAACACCTACATCGAATCATGACTGGATAACAAATGCCACACCCAACTTCGGCTTTTAGCCTCTTCTTCACACTTTTGTCACCCCCAACTTAGGCGTTTCGACTCATTTCTCTAGTAGTGTCAAGGAGGGAACAAGTGTAAAGATGGATTTATTTAAAAAGGGGTATGGGTTTGTTAATGGCTAGTCAAGAACCAGGTCAAAAGCTCAAAAGGGAAACTAGGAATTATTTACATCACAGGGTAAGGCTTATAAGGAAATAGTGACTGAATTCCAAAGAAAACCTACGATCACTTCACAACTAAACTATCCTAAGCATTTAAGCATTAAAAAACAGGCAAGTTCTAGATTGCAAAAGCATAGTATGAACACAACTAAGGCCCTCACACACACAATGGCATAAGGATTACTTCAATTACTACCCAAGTGACATTCGCCACACACAATACCCCAATATTCCAACTATTATACATAGAAGCATGCATGTCAATACACAACCTATTCAAAGTATTTACATCAAAAATTTCAGAGAGGGGTCATTATTTCACAAACAACTCAATATGCATAGCTTTAAGTTCATTAACCACTACCATCTAAGTCATAGCCATTCTGTCTTATATACACAACCTAAACATGCCAGATTCAACAGAAATAAAACCCCTCAGGAAAAGAACTCTGGTAAAGAAAAGCCGAGGGGGTTCTTAAATACATATTTACATTACAATAACATCAAGTAGTCCCACCCCCAACTAAGAAAACTATGCACTGCCCTCAGTGCATCAATGTAAGTAGAAAGAAAACAAGGGTTAGGACTACCTGAGGCGCACTAGGCGCGATGCTTATCCTGTGCACCCACTGCATCAGTATCAACGGGTGCTGGATCGATAGTGCTGCTAAGAGGCTCGGACTGACTTTGTGGGAGCGGGTCCTCCACTACGACAGTAGTCACAACCTCTTCAGGTACCACGATTCTAGGCACTGTCTGCTTAGCAGGGGGATCTATGCTGCTTGATGCCCCCGTGAAGTGGTAGTCAATAAGGGACTGCCGTGTGGCTTTCTTCTGCTGGAGCTCCTCTAACTCAATTGGGTCTAGCCCCTCACTATCATCATTAGATCTCGGCCTCTTGCCTCTATCCTGGGTTGAGGGATTCTCTCTCGATAGTCACACTACTGGCACCAAAGAAGCCAATTCAATCAGTATTGTTGGTTGAGGGGGATGTGCAAACACTCCCCCTCCTTCACCTGAAGTGCAAGGACCTTGTTCTTCAATTGTGTAATATCCTTCTTCACTGTTTTCATCTCGGCTGCTGATGACACCTTTTCCAACTCAAGGACTCTCCTCTCAATACCATCAATTCTGGAGTGAATTTGACGGTTTGATTGGGTGAGGGACTCCTGTAGCTGCTCCATCTCCTTCCGGACTTCCCGCGCTATAACCCCTTCCAACTCTTCTAATAAGCTAGCTATCTGTCGATCAGCTCTGTCTGCCTTTACATAGGAATCATGGAAGGTTTTCCTGTTGAATGGAATCATGACACCCCAAAGAGTCCTGTAGATGTGGGGGTGACTCTAGGAGCAGGTGGGGAAGCCGTGGTGACAAGCTCAGTAGTGGTCTCAGGGACTACTAAAGAAGTGGGACTCGAAGAGGACTCGGGGACCGTTGTGGGAGCTAGTGCTATCATGGTGACAGTCTCAAGACCCTCTTGGGTCTCCTCTAATGTAGTGCCCTCTTCCTCTTTTTGTTCGGACTTATATTGCATAAATTCTGGTGCCGCCACACTACCTCGGGTTGTCAACAACACAACCTTAACATCCTTATCTTTGCTCTTGGTTAGCTATAGTCATGCTTCGCCTCAAATTTGTGGTCCCAGTAGGGGAATTTCTGGACCTCAGCCTTCAAACAATGACTCGTAATCAAGCACGGGAAAACCAAAGAAAGCCCAGGCTGGGTTGCCCGTGTACGAATCTCATCGGCTATCAATTTCCCTATGTCAACTGCATACCGGGACATGATGGAAGCTGCTAGAATTTCCCGATCAATAGTAAGATGATTATCTGCTTGAGTCGGGTAGATTCTGTTTAGCAGGACACTCCACTAGAATTTGGCTTCAACTGAGAGATCTTTCTTTTTAATCTGCGCACTAGAGTTGGTACGCGAGGCTGGGTTTTCTCTTGCAATCACTGAAGCTACCCACGGTAATTCTTTCAACATATCCGGTTTGTTTCCCGCCATTCTGTAATCTAACTCATCAGTGTTTGCTAGGGCTCATAGTCGTCCCCGAAGTAAAATCGGTTGATGGCTTTGCTGGAGAAATCAATCCTCAATCCCCTAACAGTTACCTTCTAGAGACGTATGACTGTTTGAGCTTGTTGGATTGGCCTGTACCGGTTGTTTATCTCCACAACATAATTGGCATAAAACTCTCTCACAATAGAGGGTATACATATGCCGGGTGGTTGGCTAAGGAAGCCCCATCCATGGTGATCAATGACAGCCAGTATGTTCGGGAAATGTTCCATCCCCTCAAAATTGATCCGCCTTTCCTCATAGATGTTCAAGCGGAAACCATGTCTTCTTTCCTTGGGCTCCAGCCCTTTATCGTATATTTTTTTTTAACCTTGGACTGAGAACCGAATAGTATGTTCAGACCTCTCCTTCATTTTGTTCTCATTTCGTCATGCCGGTTCCTCAGCATCAGACTCCTCCGGCATGTTACTCGCCTCCTCCTGAGTGGGCAGATCAGGAGAGCTTGATGATTTATTTTCATCACTGTTGGAGCCGGTGTTCTTTGATGAGGACCCCTCTTCAGACTAGGGGTTTTTCGGAGTTTGGGCTGCTCTACGCGGCCTCGTGAGTTGTGCTATAGGAGCCTGATCTTCTTCACTCAAGTGGTCCCAATCACGGAGTCTTGTTTTGATTTGTGTCTGACCTCGTCTTCGGCCCTGTCCTGTGGCCTGGGCACGACCCCTTCTGACAGTGTTTTTCGGAGCCATACCTGTGGACTACATATTAGTATATACAATAATGAAGGTGCAAACAAGGATAATAATGAACATATATAATTGTTTTTTGTGTACGGACCGTTAAAGATATACGGTCCGTAAAAGTAACCATAAGTTGGTAACAGAGATGCAATGGTGCAACTAGGATATTCTACGGTGGAGTTATACCGATCGTAAAAATTCTACAGTCCGTAAAAGCTACCATAGACTGGGGACAATAAGTTTGGGAACTGAAGAAAATATTTTACGATGCAAGTTACGGTCCGTAACAGGAACAGTGTGCTTTGTTATATAGTAGAGTATTTTACCACATAGATTTACGGTCCGTATAAAATCTACAGTCCGAAAAGCTACTCATAAAATGCCCTCTATATAACAGTTATAAAAAATTCCCAAATGACTTCCCTTTAAAAGGTAGCATTCACCAATGACTTATTGTATATGAAACCACATTATTAAGCTCATTATCATGACGGGGTTACTCAGACTTCACCCGAATTCACACTTTTCCTCATTCAAGCATTTTATCGAATAGTTGGTGGGCATAACGAATTGTTATATCAATTATGACATTGACACTCAAAATTCTCACCGACTCAATAGGGTTTTGAATACTCATTCTCCATGAGTCCAATGTTAAAGCACAAGAATTTGCAAATGAAGGTCATTGAAGGACGAATGGGCATTCGTCCATCTCGCTATTATGCAACATTAGATCATAACTAAGGCATGAGAGAATCAAAAAACCTTGTAGAGATGCGAGTGATCAAATAAACACGAAAAGTAGCTATGAAAATATATTGCTTCTTGCTTCAACTCAGACGGGTGAAAAGGGAATATGTTGTTGTGATGATGTATAGGAGTGGAATATGAAATGTATGATTGTGGGGAGTGAATTTAGGAATGTGATTAGTAGTGGTAGAGTTGGAAGAGAAGAGGGGCAGTTTTTTTTTTCTTGAATTTGAGTTGAAGAAAAAAATAAAATATAAGTGTGGCTTGGATACCCTAGCCACCCTACCTGTGCACTGGATTTACTCCATCGATTTATGCCCGTAACAATTTTATGGGCCAAATCTACGGTACTTACCAGGTGGATTAAATGACGTGGGTCCAAGATGGGCATTCTCGATCTATGCTTCCATTTACGGTCCGTAATATTTATACGAACGGTAAATTATGGCGTAAATCTTGTAACGGTGATCTGATTGAACGATCCTTGGTTTACGCTACTATTTACGGACCGTAAAACTTATACGGTCGGTAAGTGTTGGCATAAATCAAGAACAAAAAGATCTTTACCTGGCCCATAATTTACGCTTCTATCTACGGTCCTTAAAAATTTTACGGGCCGTAGATTCTAGCGTAAATCACAGACAGAGAATTCATCTTGTAGGTACCTCAATCTACGGTTCCATCTATGGTCCATACAAAATCTACGAGCCATAGATTCTGGCATAAATTGACTCCATTTCTCTACTTCAGCTTTTCTGCACTTTCCATCCTGCACCAAAACAAACGTTACACTATACACGCCCTATCTAAGTTACAAAAATTCGAAACAACAAAAATTAAATATGGGTTGCCTCCCAAGAAGTGCTTTATTTAACGTCACAGCACGACGGTGTTACCAATTTACTCTTGGTCAGGACTCGCCTAGTCAACATTCATTCCAAAAGGCTTCAACCGGTATCGGTCAACAATTCTATCTCCATCAACCATCCCATGATAGTACTTCACCCTCTGCCCGTTCACCTTAAATGTCCGAGTTCTATCTCCGGACTTCAGTTCAATCGCCCCATGGGGTGAAACACTTACCACCCCAAACGGACCGGACCACCTTGATTTTAGCTTGCCCGGTAGCAGTTTCAATCGAGAGTTAAACAGTAAGACAAGATCACCCTTGTAGAATTCTCGCTTCAGGATTTTCTTATCATGATACTGCTTCATCCTCTCTTTATAAAGTGCTGCACTTTCATACGCTTGGTACCGGAATTCATCCATCTCATTGAGTTGAAACAACCTTAGTTTGGTCGCCTCTTCTCAATCCATGTTTCATTTCTTTAAGGTCCACATAGCCTTATGTTCAAGTTCAACTGGCAGGTGACAAGCCTTGCCAAAAACTAACTTGAAGGGTAAAGTCCCAATCGGAGTCTTAAAAGCAGTCCAGTAAGCCCACAGAGCATCATCAAGCTTGCAGGCCCAATCAGTTTTGTTTGGATTCACCGTTTTAGCTAGAATATTCTTGATCCCCCGATTAGAGACTTCAACTTGCCCATTTGTTTGAGGATGATAAGGTGTTGCCACCCTATGTTTGACGCCATACTTCTCCACCAATCCCGCAAAGGCTCTATTGCAAAAGTGGAAACCACCATCACTGATTATAGCCCTCGGAGTACTAAATCGAGTAAATATGTTTTTCTTTAGGAACCCCATGAAACTCTTGGCCTCATTGTTAGGTAAATCCACCGCTTCTGCCTATTTCGAAACATAGTCCACAACAACCAAGATATACTTCATGCTTCCAGAGCTCACAAAGGGTCCCATGAAATCAATCCCCCATACATCAAACACCTTCACTTCTATCACAAAGTTCATAGGAATCTCTTGCTTTCTGCCTATACTCCCTTACCTCTGACACAGATCACAAAACCGCACTAATAGATTTGCGTCATGAAAGATAGTTGGCCAGTAGTAGTCGCATTCAAGAACTTTAGCAGCAGTCCGGTTACCACTATGATGACCCCCAACTGGAGAGTGATGGCATGCTTTTAGAATCCCCATTACTTCACTTTCGGGAATGCAACGCCGAATGATGTTATCAACGCATGTTGGAACAAGTATGGCTCGTCCCAATAGTATTGATGAGAATCCCTCAATAACTTCAGCTTTTGGTAGGCTTTGATCTCCTTTGGAATTATGCCTGTCACCAAATAGTTGGCAATTTCTGCATACCATGGTACCACTTCCATTGACACAACCAACACCCTTTCAGCTGGAAATGCATCATCGATATCTAGCTTACCCGAAGGTCTCTCGGCTTCTTCAAGCCTAGAGAGATGGTCAGCAACCTGATTCTTAGTTCCCTTGCGGTCTTTCACCTAAAAATCAAACTTTTGCAGCAACAGCACCAATCGGATCAATTGCGGCTTAGCTTCTTTCTTCACCATCAGGTATCTCAATGTGGCATGATCAGTGTATACCACGATTTTGGACCCCAACAGATAGGCCCGAAACTTCTTAAAAGCAAAAAATATCGCAAGTAGCTCTTGCTCCGTCACTGTGTAATTCATCTGAGCAACATTCAATGTTCTCCTTGCATCATAGATCGGATGCATGATTTTCTTATGTCTCTGGCCAAGCACAGCACCGATAGCAAAGCCACTTGTATCACACATCAATTCGAACGGTTGAGACCAGTCAGGAGAAATAATAATAGGGGTTGTGGTCAACAGCTCCTTCAATTCCTCGAATGCCTTTCAGCACTTCTCATCAAATTCGAAGTTAGCCTTTTTTTCAAGAAACTTACACATCAAGTTAGCGATTATTGAGAAATGCCTATAGAAACCGACATGTTCCAAAAAGCTTCGGACACCCTTAACTGAGATAGGCAGAGGAAGCTTCGAAATCATATCAATCTTTGCTTGATCGACCTCAGTCCTCTTTTTTTTTGGAGATTTTATACCCGAGGACGATCCTTTCCTTTATCATGAAGTGGCCCTTCTCCTAATTCAGCACCAAATTGGTCTCCTCACGGTATTTAAGCACTTGACCAGATGGTCAAGACAGTCATCAAAAGAATTAACAACAACTGAGAAGTCATCCATAAAGACCTCGAGAAAGTCTTCCACCATATCAGAAAATATCGACATCATACACCGTTGAAAGGTAGCCGGTGCATTGCAGAGACCGAAGGGCATCCTACTGAAAGCGAATGTCCCATAAAGACAAGTAAAAGTTATCTTCTCTTGATCCTCAAGGGCGATGTTGATATGATTGTAGCCCGAATACCCGTCAACAAAGCAATAATAAGATCACCCCGCTAGCCAATCAAGCATTTGATCAATAAAAGACATAGGGAAGTGATCCTTGCACGTGGCAGTGTTAAGCTTGCGATATTCCATGCAAACTCTCCATCCTGTTACAGTCTTTGTCGGAATCAGCTCATTCTTTGCATTAGGAACCACTGTTATGCTGCCTTTTTTTTTTGGAACACATTGGACTGGGCTTACCCATTTACTATCAACAATCGGGTAAACTACTCCAGCATACCACTTGATTATTTCTTTCTTGACGACTTCTTGCATGTTCTCATTCAGTCTCCTTTGATGTTCCACACTCGGCTTGCTATCCTCCTCCAACTGGATTTCCTGCTCATAGATCCTAGAAGTAATTCCCCGAATGTCTGCTACGGTCCAACCAATAGCACGCCTATATTCACTCAATATCTCCAAAAGCCTCTCCATCTGCTCCTCAGTGAGTAATGTTGAAACAATCATTGGTAATGTATTATTTGGACCAAGGAATTCGTACTTCAAATGTGATGGGAACTGCTTAAGCTAAAGCTTTAATGGTTTAAAGATCGAAGGCTTTGTGGAGGAGTTGTTCTATTTTCCAGATCAAGATTTAGCTTCTTTGGGTGGTAAGAATATGAACCCAACCTAACAAGCGAATTAATCGTCTATATATAATCCTTCATGCCTTCAGCATCAAAGTTTACAAGAATACCAGCCAGAGCTTCTCCCAAACTTTCTTCTTCCATCTTGAACTCCAATGCTTCATCAACAACCTCAAAAGAATCAATCACTGAAATGCACTCATAAGCACTTGGTAACTTCATCCCCTTACTTGCCTAAAAAGTAATTTCCTCATCATTGACTCAGAACTTGATTTCATTCTTCTCTGAATCTATCAGAG
Organism: Lycium barbarum; assembly: GCF_019175385.1. Taxonomy (NCBI): domain Eukaryota; kingdom Viridiplantae; phylum Streptophyta; class Magnoliopsida; order Solanales; family Solanaceae; genus Lycium; species Lycium barbarum. The sequence continues at coordinate 38,731,006 of NC_083346.1, forward strand.
CTCTTCCCGTAGCAAGGAAATGTCTCCCCAAAATAATAGGAATGTCCCGATCAATAGTATAGTCAAGAATCACAAAATCAGCGGGCAACATAAATTTATCAACCCACATAAGGACATCGTCAACCACGCCAACAGGATTCTTAATAGATCTATCAGCCATCTGTAACCTCATAGTAGCCGGCCTCGGCATCTCCAAACCTGATTTATTGTAGATAGCAAGTGGCATCAAATGTATACTCACCCCATTATCACACAGAGCACGAGTAAAATCATCGTACCCAACAGAACAAGGAATGGTGATCGCCCCAGGATCTCTCTTTTTCTGGACAGTAGTTGTTGAAATGATGGAACTCACAGAGTGAGTCATGCTCACTGTTTCATATTGCATCGTCTTATTCTTGGTCAACAGAACCTTTAAGTACTTCGCAAAATCGGGCATCTCCTTGATAACATCTAGGAATGGAAAGTTCAGAGATAGTTGCTTCAACTAATCATAATATTTTTTAAACTTAGCATCTTCCTTCTTGTTCACCAACCTTTGAGGAAAGGCGGGTTTAGATTTGAAAAGTTTAGTTAAAGGGCGAAGATACCCTTTCACAGCTTGCTTGCTCTTGTCATCAGCCTCTTTCAAACTTTCTGGAATATCAGTAACTTTCTCGTCAACAATAATTTGTGCCTCAGACTGCACCTCTTCTTCTTCATCAATCTGCTCAAGATCAACAACCTTCTTTTCAGCACCTTGGAGTAATTTACCACTTCGAGTACTAATGGCAAACACACGGTCTACACCGCTTCCCCCATTTTTCGGATTTGGAATGGTATCACTAGGAATTCGTCCCTTTTTAGGAGGGTGCTGCTCTCTAGAAATATCATGCATCCATGACTCGAGCTTCTGAATAGCTGTTGTATGAGATCCCACTCTGTTAGCCCCGATAATGTCTTTTCCGACTTGGTTTGATTTGCTAGAACCTTCTCAAGCATTGCCTCAACCCTCGGACTACCTTGCTCTGTTGACTGCCCTTTCGGTGGAATGTAAGGATTGGAACTCTTATTCCTAAAATTGTTGTTGTTGTTGTTGTAGCTCTCTTGGTTCGCACCACCATAATTATTATTGTAGTTCCCTGGGTTGTTATTGTTATAGGTACCTTGGCCTTGCTGAGGTCTCCATTGATTCTGATTCTGGTAACCCCCTTGGTAATTCTTCCTTTGATAACCCCCTTGAGAATTGTTCACATAGTTAGCATCTTCAACCTGCATAGGAGCTCCCTCATGAAATGGACCCTCTTGGACCTGGTATATCCCCTTTGGCATACCTGACTCATCTTCGCAAACATTTACCTTCTTGATCTGGGTCTCATCAAACTTTTTGGTCAATAAGGAAATATTTGTTGCAAACTGAGCCAATGTTTACTGGGTATCTTGATTCTCCTTCACCATATTCTGGATCATGACACTACCATAGGGCACAATGTCGACATTGTTTGAGTGCCAAGCTTGATTGTGTGTAGTCAGCCTGTTAAGTATGTTGGTCACTCATTGGTAAGATTTATCCATAAAACAACCATCAGTTGCGTTGTTTGCAATTGATTGCGTCACGGGATCCAGCCCCCGGAAGAACTTCTCCATTAATATGTGGTCCGAAAAACCATGACTTGGAAATTTCTGCAAATATTCTTTAAATCTCTTCCAAGCTTCATATAATTGTTCCCCTGGTCGTTACTTGAATTCATAGATTTTGTCACGAATCTCAGCCTTCTTGCTAGGAGGATACCACTTTTTAAGAAAGACTGCTACCATCTCTGCCCATGTATTAATAGAATTCCGGAGAAGCTTCTCGAACCATGCTCTCGCATCTCCAGCTAGGGAATATTTAAAAAGCCTCAGCCGAATAACATCCTGTGGAACATTGTTTTGGATGTGATGAGCACATACATACACAAAATTCTACAAATGGCGTTGAGGGTAATTCTTGGTATAATTTTGAAAGTATCCCTCAAGCTTCAACAACTGGCAGAGAGAGGAGTCAATTTTGACACTTGCAGCCCCAACCCGAGGATGAACAATAGTAGATGCATAGTCCTCCTCAGCAACAAGATCAGCAAAGACATTCTCTTCATCTGTTTCATTCACATGATCATTCAATTGACCACCCTGGTTACCAACTGCTCCACGTTGGTTTCGCTGATTCTGATTCATGTTCACCTGATTTACAAGGAATAACAAATAAGGTGTGATGCAATAAGCAAAATATTTCAATCAAAGCAGACACTATTTAGTAATTTCAAAACCGTATTCCCCAGCAATGGCGCCAAAATTTAATACGCTCAAATTACACCTTTTATTAGTGTAAAGCTGACGATGTCAAATATGGTAACCCAACAAGGTTGGGGTCGAATCCCCAAGATTCACAAGACCTAAAAGATGAGCTTTGATTCCAAGATTCACAAGACCTAAAAGATGAGCTTTGATTTTGTAGCCCTGCACAATCTCGACACGTAAAAAGTGAAATAGCCGCATAATCATGATGGCTGATACACTCAAGTTACACCTTTTATTAGCGTAAAGCAGACAATATCAAATATAGTAACCTAACAAGGTTGGGGTCGAATCCCATACTGAATATGGTGTGAAAAGGTTACTAAAATTGTAAAATGCTTAATTTAGATCTAATGTCTTAATCCGATGATTTTTGTAAAATGTGGTTGTTTATGACTAATTTCTAACTAATTGCTTTGGATTGTAATTCATGGTAAAAGAAACCAAGGTTGTGTCCCCATCAGATTAAGTGTATGATCATGGGTATTGATCTTGATATACTTCTAATGGATCATTTGTATAGATGCACTTAACCTCTATGTGAATCTTTACTATTTCCCAGTAAATAAAGATTATCTCTTTCTATAATTTTCCCAAATATAAGAAAGTTGATATGAAGAACGGTTAATTATGCCAAGTAAATTCTTTTTATTCCTAAGTGAATTTATTAAACAAAGTTTAAAGCTTTGAGTTCTTGTTATTTATTCTTACCAAGCCCTAATTATTTTCCCAAACAACTCAAGGTTTACGGCTTTAATCAATGTTTGCAACCATTAATTATTAATGAAGAATGAAGAATAAATAAACCCTAACAATCCATTATGCTACAAATCCCAATCACCAAACACCTATCCTTGGTTTCACAAACTTAGTCAATAAATTTAGCTACTCATAGAAGAAGAAGTCATAATGCTTACGAATAATGGATTGGAATTGAAGAGAAGATATTTGCGATTGTTTGTAATCCCAAAAAGACTTCAAAAACTATGAGTATTCAATGCTAAAGAAATAAAACTGAAATTTGGTGAATTGTAGCGTACAAGAAACCTACATTAGTTATTTATAAGAGTCTAAATCGTGAAAAAAATGTTGACAAAATTGCCTCCCCACGGATCAATGTACGGACCGTAAATATTATACGGTTCGTAGAGTCTGCAAACACTATCCGTAAAATTCCTTCTGTCGCCCAGATATACGCTCCCTTTTTATGGACCGCAAAATAACTGGTCCGTACATTCTTCTTCCAGTTGAGATTTTACTGTAACTGATCTATGGTGGGATATACGGACCGTAAATAATGTACAGTCCATACTTTTTGCCGTGAATTCCTTCTTCAGGTATGATCCTCTCTGTCACTGATCTACGGTTGAATTGACGGACCATAAATATTACACGGTCTGTCTTTTGCTCCGTAAAATCCAAGCTTCAGTTATTTTTCTTTATTGCACATCTCTTTAAGCCATTTCCGCGACTTGCGCCCAAAATACGTTAAATACTTGCAACATAACACAAACACATCAAAATGACCCAAACTTGCTTGAAAAACAAATAAAACTCGCCGTCAAAAAGCATCAAATGTGTCGGAATTTCGCGACACATCAATGGTCAAGACAAAGAAAAAAGCAGACTTAGTGGGAAAAGAAACAAAGACAGATGAACACAACTTTGGTAAAGTAGCTTTATGAAAAGCAGTTTTAATAAAACAGCTATAGGACCAACAAGGACAATAATACAAAGACTCTTCTGAAATTTTCACGTGACGATGAGGCCCAAAGCGCACCCGGCTGAATTTAGAAAGATTCTTTAAACTATTTGAAATCCGAAGTTGAAGTCTGGAAGCTCCTATAAATAGAGGCCATTTATGAAGATAGAAGACATCATCAACCACACATACAAGCGCCAAAAACCATATTCCCCTTCTCTTTCACCAAATGCCTCAACTCTTCCTCTCAATTCAAACCCTTGTAATATAAACCTCTCTTTGTATAATAGTACTACTTTTTCAATAATCCTCCAAGCCTGAGAAGTAGTTTTTGGGGTTTCCCGAAATGAAAATCGCTCTCCATCTTTAAGTCATGTAAGTTTTTATAACTATGTTTCAGTATTACTCTCCCAATTATCCCTTAAGAAAGGAGAGGGGGGATATAAGATGTATAGATTCTAAATTTTCGTTACATTCATCTTTCTGGTTTATAAAATTTCTAGCATAATTTATTATTCCTAAGAAAAGTTGTAATTCTTTAGTATTATCTAGTTTGTCTGGCATTTCTAGGTATTTTTTGGCTATATGGTGTTATAATTTAATTTTACCATTTTCTAGCACTACTCCTAAGAAATTTATATATTTTTTACATAATTCCATCTTCTTCTTACTAATTATTGTTCCATTTTTTACAAATAGTCTAAATACCGTCTGCAAATGTCTCAGATGTTCTTTAATATCTTTACTAAATACTAATATATCATCTACATATACTAATACAAACCTTTTATATTCTCCGAATATAATGTCCATTTTCGTTGGAAAATTGGTGGTGTTGTCTTTAACCCAAATGAAATTACTAACTAGTACTATATTACAAAGGTTTGGATTGGGAAAAGGAGTTGAGACATGTGAAAAAGAAGGGAGGATATGGATTTATTTGGTTTTTGGTGCTTGTATATGTTGTTTATGACGTCGTTTGTCTTCATGAATGGCCTCTATTTATAGGAGCTTCTAGACTTCAACTTCTGACTTTAAATATTTCCAAGAATCTTTCTGAATTCAGCCGGGTGCGCTTTGGGCCCCATCGTCACGTGAAATTTTCAGAAGAGTCTTTGCATTATTGTCCTTGCTGGTCCAAGTTCTATTTTTTCTTTACAGCATGTGTCATTACAATAATTTTCCTTTTTCTTTTGCAGGTTTTCGTGGTCTACGGTCCAAAACGAGAGGAGGGATATAAGAAAATTCAAAAATTGAAAATTCAAAGTCAAAATATATTTTCATTTCAAAGTACTTGATGGCTAAAAACTGTGGTGTATATCAAATTTTTAAACAATCCTACTCGGTACATCCTCACTTATGAATATCTTTTTATCCTGTAGTTATATATCTAAGTTTCTGTTTATCTCCTTTTTAAAAAAAAAAAATCTGGATCTTTTTACACTGTTCATCTCTTTTTCTTAACATTTGTTCTTAATAACCATCTTCTTTAACCACACCCCGAACATCGCTAACATTTTATCCTTTATCATCTTTGGACATTTTAATGGCCGGTTAACACCTAGGAATTTACAGGTTAATCCATCGAGTTTATTAAGAAATTAAGAGAATAACCATATACTGAGAGTAACAGATTCACAAGAACAAAAATTACTTAAACATAGATATATCACATAGGTCAACAAAATGAGTTAATAATATACATAACTGGGAGAGTAATACAGAAACATAGTGATAAAAACTTACATGACTTAAAGATGGAGAGAGGTTTCCCTTTCGGGGAACCCCAAAGACTACTTCTCACACTTAAAAGATTATTGAAAAATTAGTACCATTATACAAAAAGAGGTTTATATTACAAAGGTTTGGATTGGGAAAAGGAGTTGAGGCATTTGGGATATGGATTTACCTAAAAAAAAGGCTTACGACAAAGTGTCAAGAGAGGTTTTTTGGAGATGCTTGGAAGCCAGAGGTGTACCTGTAGCGTACATTAGGGCGATCAAGGACATGTATGAGGAAGCCAAGACCAGGGTAAGGACAGTGGGAGGAGACTCGGAGCACTTCCCAGTGGAGATTGGGTTGCACCTGGGATCAGCTCTTAGCCCATTTTTATTTGCCTTAGTCATAGATTGTTTGACGCAAAAAATTCAAGGTGCGGTGCCATGGTATATGTTATTTCTGGATGACATAGTCTTGATTGACGAGCTACACAGTGAAGTGAACGCTAAGCTGGAGGTTTGGAGACAAACTCTGGAGTCTAAAGGGTTCAAGTTGAGTAGGACCAAGACAGAGTACATGGAGTGCAAGTTTAGTGACGTGACACATGAGCCTGGCGTGGAAGTGAGGCTTGGTACCCAGGCAATCCCAAAGAAAGGTAGTTTCAAATATCTTGGGTCTATTATACAAGAAAATAGGGATATTGACGATGATGTCTCACATCGTATTGGTGCAGGATGGATGAAATGGAGGCTTGCTTCAGGAGTGCTGTATGGTAAGAAGGTGCCACCAAAACTTAAAGGCAGGTTCTACAAAGTGGTTGCGAGACCAACTTTGTTGTACGGGGTAGAATGCTGGGCAGTCAAGAGCTCTCACATCCAAAAGATGAAAGTTGAGGAAATGAGAATGTTGCGATGGATGTGTGGGCACACCAAGAGAGATAGGATTAGGAATAGGATATCCGGGATAAGTTTGGAGTAGCATCAGTGGAGGACAAGATGAGGGAAGTGAGGCTGAGATGGTTTGGGCATGTGCGGAGGAGAGGCACAAATGCCCCAGTGCGGAGGTGTGAGAGGTTAGCTATGGATAGCTTCAGAAGAGGTAGGGGTAGGCCGAAAAATATTAGGGAGAGGTGCTGAGACAGGACATGGTCCCAGTTTCAGCTTACCGAGGACATGACCTTAGATAAGAGGTTATGGAGAACTCAGATTAGAGTAGAAGTCTAGTAGGTAGTCGCTGTTTCGATCTATAGTCTATTGTCCTTTGATTCTTTCTACTATATGTTGTTTCTTGTACTTCTATTATCTTATTTATCTGTGGTTGCTACTGCTTCCTTTTTTCAGACTACTCAATCTTGACTTATTCGCTTTCTTTAGTTTCATTTGCATTTTGCTTTGAACCGCTTGTGCTTATCTAACCTTTCTCGTTGTGTTTTCTCTTGAGCCGAGGGTCTTTCAGAAATAACCTCCCTATCTTCCGAGATAGGGGTAAGTTCTGCATACACTTTATCCTCCCCAGACCCCACATTGTGGGATTTCACTAGGTATGTTGTTGTTGTTGTTGTTCGGAATTTATACGGGTGCACTTTGGGCCCCATCGCCACGTGAAATTTTCAGAAGAGTCCTTCTATTATTGTCCTTGCTGGTCTTGTAGCTGTTTAATTAAAGATACTTTTCCGAAAGCTACTGTATCAAAGTTTTCTTAATCCATCTTTGTTGCTTCTTCAACGAATCTGCTTTTTCCTTTGTCTTGGTTATCATAATTATACATCTACTAGTCTTTTTACGTGTCAAGATTGTGTACTGTAATAGAATCAAAACTCATCCCTGAATCGACGTTGTTTGGGTCTTGTGAATCTTGAAATGCACTATTCTGAAAATCTTCATGAAAACTTTCTTCAGGATCTGAATTATGTACTGGTGTCATTTCTGGACTAGAATTTTCAATTACATGCTTGTCTTGATTTTCTTTCTCTTGAAAGAACTTTTCTAATGTCTGTTTTACTATGTCTTCTATTTTCTCAATTTTTTTCTTTTTTGACAATAAACTTTTCTTTTTTGAATTGTCTCCTAGTGTTAATGTTTTTGGTAGTCTTCGTCTCGTCTGAAGTGATGAACAACCTTCATCTTCACTTCATCTTCCCTTTTTGGCAAAGTTACAATCATTACCGGATTTCATTAGGGAATGCACACCTGTCTCATCCATTTTGTTTTGAGATGGAAAACTTTGTGATTGAACCAATTCGAATTTTACCTCCTGGAGTCTGTGTTCTAGCATTCTCACTTGCTCCATGAGTCCTGTTTTTCTTGGATCAATGTCTCATTTTTCTGGTTTAGTCTTTTAAATGCCTCAGTCATGGAAGAACAATGGTCACAAAAAATCACTTTGTTTGTGTCCTTTTGGATATTGTATTGAGGAACTTTGTCTGGATTTTGTCAAAGTGCTGGAGAAATATAATAATTTGGACCTAGTATTCCTCCAGCATAGTCTAATGCTTCAGTAAAATCATGAAAACCTTTAAAAAGCGGTATTTCCATATCTTTTATTGAATCTATAACTTCAGGCCAAGTTTGGAAAATGTCGTTTGTCTTGCCATGTATCACAACTTAATATTTAAATATTTTGTCTTGATTTTGTCCATAAAATATTAATATAAAGCATTTAAAGTTGCTATAAAATATTTTGTATCTTTTTTATTTTATGATATCCATAGATTGTCTACCCAGCATGTCTGTGGTCTATCTATTATACATTCTGGTAATTTTCTAAATGTCATGTTTGACGGTGGGAAAGATATTAAATTAAGCTTTGTCCCGAACAGTATTCTTTCTAAAATATTACTTCCTATTGAAGCTTGTGGTCTAAAATGGAGATTAGCTAATACTATCTGTCTGTAAATGTCTGGGGTTGAGGCTTGTATGCCCTTTCCCTTGTCTGCAGTCTTTGGTATTGTTGGTCTCATGCTGTCAATAATGAAACAATGTTATTAGTTGACAGTGATTTTTAACCTACTTAGTTGGTCTGCGAAGTTATTATCCTTTCCCTGAATATGTTCAAAAATTAAATTGTATATTGAGAGAGTATCTATAAAATTCAACCATCTTCTCCGATTACTATTTTTATCATTTATCTTTTGGTGAAATTTAACTATGGTTTTCACAATTGCCTTTTTCTTTATACTTTCCGCTTAGGTAAGTACATATTTTTTCTTCACTTTTATTACTATATTTATTAGGTCTTGCTTTTAACACTGCTCCCTATCCTTCAAAACTACTGTTTGTCTCTATGATTAAATAATTTGTTTCTAATGGCATGTTTAGGCCAGGGGTATGTTTTATTTATTTTTTAATTTTCTGTACTAAGTTAATATCTTTTGTATTAAAATGTTTCTGTCCAATAGAACCTGTCTTAGAATATAAAGGTACTGCTATTTTTCCTAAGTCTTATATAAAATTTCTAGCATAATTTACTATTCCTAAAAACAATTGTAATTCTTTAGTATTATCTAGTTTGTCTGGCATTTCTAGGGCTTTTTTGGCTATATGGGGTTGTAATTTAATTTTATCATTTCCTAGCACTACTCCTAAGAAATTTATATAATTTTTACATAAGTCCATCTTCTTCTTACTAATTATTATTCCATTTTTTTACAAATAGTCAAAATACGTCGGCAAATGTCCTAGATGTTCTTTAATATATTTACTGAATACTAATATTGTCACGACCCAACCTAAGGCCATGACGAGCGGTCGAGCTTAACCTGCCCGATAACCCAACCTATGTTACCTGTACTCAAACATGGCATTCAACAGGGTTTATTTAACTAGTCTGAAAATTGAAAATAAAATACCGAAGTCGACTTACAACTCAAAACATACCAAAGCATATTTATGTATATACATAACATAAGACAAGGCAAGCCAACGAGACTACCAACACTTCTGTACAGCAAAATAATGGCCGACAAGGCCAAACAGTGATCCATGACACCCATGCTGTTCTCAGACTTCTAAAGAGTATGACCCGCAATACATACACAAAATCAAATCAAAACAGGAACAGTCTCCGAAGCAAGTGGAGTTGTCTGACCCTCAGTGTTGATCCCTCCTAGGTGGCTCGATTGCCGGAGCGCGTCCCTGAATCTGCGGGCATGAAACGCAGCCCCCGAAAAAAGGGGGTCAGTACGGAATATGTACCAAGTATGTAAAGGATCACTGAATCATAAACAAGGAGAGTGCAGGAATAAACAAGTTTAGAAGTCAAACTGTAAGTAACCTGAAACGGCATTCTGAACCAAGTCCTGTGGCCTTTACCCATATTCTAGCATGCGCAATATAAGTACAGCATACGCAAATTCTAGAATGCACAATATAAATTTAGTATCACACTAGTCCCTTTGGACGGCCGCTTCCGGCATAATGACGATGATGGCCCCTTCGGGCAGCCGCTTCCGGCTTAATGATAATAATGGCCCCTTCGGGCAGCCGCTTCCAGCTTAATGATAAGAATGGCCCCTTCGGGCAGCCGCTTCCGGCTTAATGATAATAATGTCCCCTTCGGAGTGGTTTTGAAAATCAACTTTATGTTTCCTTTAGTACAAAACTAGTTTTCTCGAAATCATTAGTAAACCATAACCACATTTCAAGTAAGCCCGAGTTAGCATAAGAAAGTTAACAACCATATGCACGAGCAGGGTAGTGAGAAACTAAATGCACATAAATCAACTTTTAAGACTCGATGGATAAGAATACTTACCGACGCCTGAAGACTCAGAAACAAGTTTCGGGTCAATCCGATTTAGTATAAGAAAGTTATGGGCGGTTGAAGTTTTACCACAGGATTCAAAGCAATCGGAAACCGCCTACAAAGGTTACAGACCTTATACGCTTTAGGACTCCCTAAGAACGTATCGGAGCGATTCGAGCTCGTCTATGAAAGTTAGAGCCATTGTTCAACATAAAACTTTTTGGAATGAAATTCTTAACACTTATTTATTATCCAATCATACCAAAGACACAAAGACCATAGTTCGATTACATTAGGAATACTAACATCAAGAAGTGAATAAAAATCGTAGGCATGCTCGGATCTTATGAATGGAATTACCTCGAGGCTCATATCATAGCTTACTTGCAACTAGGACATGCCAAAAGAAAGAAAGGTTAGGCTTTACATACCTTAGCCCGCTCCCTAACTAATCCGAATTCAAGTCTTTGCCCCCGCAAGATCTACAACAATATTAGTGTATACCAAACATTAGCTATAGATACTTAGAAGTTTAATCTTCAACCAACACTTTATTTATAGAAATTTCGACAGCATTTCCCCTGTAAATACAACTAACCCCGAGAATCCAACTCGGCCAACTCATCAACAACAAATCCGAGAATTTAACTCGGCCAAATTATCAACAACGATACCAACAGTCATTCTAACAATATCATCAATCAATTCAAAACGCATTCCAACGTTAGCAACTTCTTTCTACAAACTTCGACGGCGTTTCATTTATGCTCAATTCATAATTGCTTACATATTCAAGTACTAATCCGAAATCATTCAAACAATATTCAGGAACACTTCAACAACCCGCACGACATTTCAAACGGTCCAACCAACACACTACCCGAAACCTTCCAAATTCGACAAGAACAATAACAACACATTTCCTTCTTTCAAATTCATAAACTGCACCAACAATTCACATACTAACAACATTATTTTCCATAGATACAAAAAATGGTTTTAACATCACATTAGCTTCTAAACAACTCTCCAACACTTACAACTTCAACTTGAAACATCAAACTTTCATTATCAACATAGAATTCATGACAACAACAACCAAAATATTAAGCAAAATTGGTCCCTTATTTCTACACAACACACACGGCCAAGCACCACATATACACGGCCACAACATACATCCATATTTTCATGAATTTCATCCATTTCTACATACCACAACATACACAACCATTCATAACATATAAAAAGAAGATTAATTCTTACCTTTTTCCCTTAACTTCTCACTTGGCTAGGGTGATGAACTTGCAATAAAGAGGGGTCTACTTGCTTCAACAATTATCCCACGTTAAAGAGGACCTTCAAATTGGTAGGAAGGCTAGAAGAAAATAATTTTTTTGGATCAAGATTTCAAGGTTCTTGCTTGCCTAAGCATGGCCGAATGGCCTTGTTCCCCTTTTTCTCTCCAAGCTTCTTGAAATTTCTTAAGTGTTAAAGATGATACATGTGATAAATTAATCATCCCTTATCTATTTATTTTAGCACCCATGTGGGCCAAAGCCCACCCATATACTCGGCCACTTGGCCCATTCATTTCAAGAATTTTAAGTTTCCAAAATCAACTTTTTACCCCAAATTTTCCTTAATATTTCCATGGGCCACCTTGTGAATTTCCCTTTTTACCCCTAGCCTTTCTTAATATTTCCACATCAATAATTCTCATAAACAACTTATGTATTAAACAAGATCAAAATATGGCCTTGTCCTTAACTTCTTGCAATTATCCTGAATTATCCAAATGTACAAAATACGGGATATAATATCCTCCCCCCTTTAGAACATTTGTCCTCGAATGTTCAACTGATCTTATGGGGTCTTGCTATGCTAGGGGAACTTTCCCCCTTAAAGTTTCAACTAAGTGTCTCACAAAGTCTCTTGTCTCGATTCACTCTATTAGCCGCTATGCTCGTATTCTAACTTATGTTGTGATACATCATGTCATAGTGATAGGGGACAGTTCGTATATAGTCTAAATCCACCAATAAATTATCTGAAGAAGGGTGTACCTGATGGTGCATCCTGCGGTGTCTCCAGACCCGGTCTCCCACCTAGAGCGTAGATACGATGCGGCTCAGTACTGAAACTAGATGCTCTACCTCCGCCCCTACCTCGGCCGGAGGAAGTCTGGAGTCCTATCTCGGGGGCTCTCACTGAGCGTGACGACGCTGCTACCGAACTCTCAGGAACAATACTACCCACTCTTTGTGGGAAATCTCTAGTATAGTGCCACGGGTCACCACAAGTATAGCATACACCCTAACGACACCGTCCTACATGACGCCTCCCGTAAGTCGTACATCGGGGAGGGGGCATCACCTTCTGCCCTGACCCCACCTGCTGCTGAGAACCCGATGCATAAGAAGAACTCGATCTCTGCCTAGGGAAAGTCTCCCTACCCCGCTGAGATCCTCGAAACTGCAAAGGTGCACTATACTGGGGTCTGCTCCCTCTAGTGGAACCCTTATTCTGACCCTCTGACCTGGCCCTCTTGGGCTGACTACCACTCTGCTCCGAGATAGCCTCTCGCTGGCGCCTACGATCCTCTGACCCTTGAGCATAAGCCTGAATACGAGCTATATCCATACCCGGCTGCATTGCTATTGCCATACAAGCCTCCTGCAACTCTGGCTCTAATCCCGTCACATATCGGTGAACTCTATCTTCTATTTCCTGTACAATAGAAGGGGCATATCTGGCTAAAGAATCAAACTCCACACTATACTATCTAACAGACATGCTACCCTATCGCAAATTAAGGAACCTATCGACCCTTGCTCGTCTAAACTCGGGTGGCATATAATGACGCAAAAAGGCATCTGAGAATTCCTGCCAAGTCGGCGGAAGAGCATCCCTACCCCTCGATAATCTCTATGACTGAAACCAATTAATTGCTATACCCTGCAACCTATAAGCAGCTAACTCAACAGATTCTGTAGCTGACGCCTTCATCACATTTAAGGTACGCTGCATACCATCTATGAACTCCTGGGGATCAGCATTAGGGTCCGTGCCCTTAAATTCTGGAGGATTTAATGTAAGAAAATCTCGGGCCCTGGTACTAGCGGCCCTATCTGGATACTCATGACCCCTATCCTGTCGTCCAGCCTGGGTAGCAAGTATCTGAGTCAACAAATGTATAGCATCTCTCATCTCTCTTATCTCCTGACCCTGATCAGCTGGCTGAGGGACTGGAGGTACTGGTGCTGCGGCTGGAGCTGGGGCTGGATCAGGCGCCCCTCTGAGCTCCTCCGAAGATGGGGAAGTAGGAGGACTCTGGGACTGAATGCGAATTCCAGCGTAAGTCTGAGCTCTGGTAGACCTAGGGGCTTGGCTAACTGCCTCATCCACAACTGATTTGCCCCTCTGGGCTGCTGTCGCTTTACTCTTCCTAGGCATCGCTGAAATCATACCAGATTATTAGATTAAGGACTTCACTTACGACACAGCTCTATCCGCACAATCTTCAACTTGAAAGAAAGAATGACACCCTATTAATGTCTCGTAGCCTCCTGTTTATAGATGTGGTGCACAACCCACCGATAAACAAGACTCTACTAAACACCGTCTGCGAACATGCCGAGGACCGAACTGCTCTGATAACACTTTTGTCACGACCCAACCTAAGGCCATGACGAGCGGTCGAGCTTAACCTGCCCGATAACCCAACCTATGTTACCTGTACTCAAACATGGCATTCAACAGGGTTTATTTAACTAGTCTGAAAACTGAAAATAAAATACCGAAGTCGACTTACAACTCAAAACATACCAAAGCATATTTATGTATATACATAACATAAGACAAGGCAAGCCAACGAGGCTACCAACACTTCTGTACAGCAAAATAATGGCCGACAAGGCCAAACAGTGATCCATGACACCGACGCTGTTCGCAGACTTCTAAAGAGTATGACCCGCAATACATACACAAAATCATACCAAAACAGGAACAGTCTCCGAAGCAAGTGGAGCTGTCTGACCCTCAGTGTTGATCCCTCCTAGGTGACTGGATTGCCGGAGCGCGTCCCTAAATCTGCGGGCATGAAACGCAGCCCCCGAAGAAAGGGGGTCAGTACGGAATATGTACCAAGTATGTAAAGTATCACTGAATCATAAACAAGGAGAGTGCAGCAGTAAACAAGTTTAGAAGTCAAACTGTAAGTAACCTGAAACGGCATTCTGAACCAAGTCCTGTGGCCTTTACCCAAATTCTAGCATGCGCAATATAAGTACAGCATACGCAAATTCTAGAATGCACAATATAAATTTAGTATCACACTAGTCCCTTCGGACGGCCGCTTCCGGCATAATGACGATGATGGCCCCTTCGGGCAGCCGCTTCCGGCTTAATAATAGTGAGGGCCCCTTTGGGCAGCCGCTTCTGGCTTAATGATAATAATGTCCCCTTCGGGCAGTCGCTTCCGGCTTAATGATAATAATGGTCCCTTCGGACAGCCGCTTCCGGCTTAATGATAGTAATGGCCCCTTCGGGCAGCCGCTTCCAGCTTAATGATAATAATGGCCCCTTCGGGCAGCCGCTTCTGGCTTAATGATAACAATGGTCCCTTCGGGCAGCCGCTTCCGGCTTAATAATAGTGAGGGCCCCTTTGGGCAGCCGCTTCCGGCTTAATGATAATAATGGCCCCTTCGGGAAGCCGCTTCCGGCTTAATGATAATAATGGCCCCTTCGGGCAGCCGCTTCCAGCTTAATGATAAGAATGGCCCCTTCGGGCAGCCGCTTCCGGCTTACTGATAAAAATGGCCCCGTCGGGCAGCCGCTTCCGGCTTAATGATAATAATGGCCCCTTCGGGCAGCCGCTTCCGGCTTAATGATAATAATGGCCCCTTCGGAGTGGTTTTAAAAATCAACTTTATGTTTCCTTTAGTACAAAACTAGTTTTCTCGAAATCATTAGTAAACCATAACAACATTTCAAGTAAGCCCGAGTTAGCATAAGAAAGTTAACAACCATATGCACGAGCAGGGTAGTGAGAAACTAAATGCACATAAATCAACTTTTAAGACTCTATGGATAAGAATACTTACCGACGCCTGAAGACTCAGAAACAAGCTTCGGGTCAATCCGATTTAGTATAAGAAAGTTATGGGCGGTTGAAGTTTTACCACAGGATTCAAAGCAATCGGAAACCGCCTACAAAGGTTACAGACCTTATACGCTTTAGGACTCCCTAAGAACGTATCGGAGCGATTCGAGCTCGTCTATGAAAGTTAGAGCCATTGTTCAACATAAAACTTTTTGGAATGAAATTCTTAACACTTATTTATTATCCAATCATACCAAAGACACAAAGACCATAGTTCGATTACATTAGGAATACTAACATCAAGAAGTGAATAAAAATCGTAGGCATGCTCGGATCTTATGAATGGAATTACCTCGAGGCTCATATCATAGCTTACTTGCAACTAGGACATGCCAAAAGAAAGAAAGGTTAGGCTTTACATACCTTAGCCCGCTCCCTAACTAATCCGAATTCAAGTCTTTGCCCCCGCAAGATCTACAACAATATTAGTGTATACCAAACATTAGCTATAGATACTTAGAAGTTTAATCTTCAACCAACACTTTATTTACAGAAATTTCGGCAGCATTTCCCCTGTAAATACAACTAACCCCGAGAATCCAACTCGGCCAACTCATCAACAACAAATCCGAGAATTTAACTCGGCCAAATTATCAACAACGATACCAACAGTCATTCTAACAATATCATCAATCAATTCAAAACGCATTCCAACGTTAGCAACTTCTTTCTACAAACTTCGACGGCGTTTCATTTATGCTCAATTCATAATTGCTTACATATTCAAGTACTAATCCGAAATCATTCAAACAATATTCAGGAACACTTCAACAACCCGCACGACATTTCAAACGGTCCAACCAACACACTACCCGAAACCTTCCTAATTCGACAAGAACAATAACAACACATTTCCTTCTTTCAAATTCATAAACTGAACCAACAATTCACATACTAACAACATTATTTTCCATAGATACAAAAAATGGTTTTAACATCACATTAGCTTCTAAACAACTCTCCAACACTTACAACTTCAACTCGAATCATCAAACTTTCATTATCAACATAGAATTCATGACAACAACAACCAAAATACTAAGCAAAATTGGTCCCTTATTTCTACACAACACACAAGGCCAAGCACCACATATACACGGCCACAACATACATCCATATTTTCATGAATTTCATCCATTTCTACATACCACAACATACACAACCATTCATAACATATAAAAAGAAGATTAATTCTTACCTTTTTCCCTTAACTTCTCACTTGGCTAGGGTGATGAACTTGCAATAAAGAGGGGTCTACTTGCTTCAACAATTATCCCACGTTAAAGAGGACCTTCAAATTGGTAGGAAGGCTAGAAGAAAATAATTTTTTTGGATCAAGATTTCAAGGTTCTTGCTTGCCTAAGCATTGCCGAATGGCCTTGTTCCCCTTTTTCTCTCCAAGCTTCTTGAAATTTCTTAAGTGTTAAAGATGATACATGTGATAAATTAATCATCCCTTATCTATTTATTTTAGCACCCATGTGGGCCAAAGCCCACCCATATACTCGGCCACTTGGCCCATTCATTTCAAGAATTTTAAGTTTCCAAAATCAACTTTTAACCCCAAATTTTCCTTAATATTTCCGTGGGTCACCTTGTGAATTTCCCTTTTTACCCCTAGCCTTTCTTAATATTTCCACATCAATAATTCTCATAAACAACTTATGTATTAAACAAGATCAAAATATGGCCTTGTCCTTAACTTCTTGCAATTATCCTGAATTATCTGAATGTACAAAATACGGGATATAACAAATATATCATCTACATATACTAATACAAACCTTTTATATTCACCTAATATCCTGTCCATTTTTCGTTGGAAAATTGGTGGTGCTGTCTTTAACCCAAATGGCATTACTAACCATTTAAAATGTCCTTCAGGACAAGTAAATATTGTCCATTTTATACTATCTTCATGCATTCATACCTATCAGTATCCTGATTTACAGTCAAATTTACTAAATATTTTCTTTCCTTGTATTCTATTTATTAATTCTATTTTATCTGGTAATTTATACCCATCGGTTCTTGTATTATCATTAAGTCTTTTATAATTTATTACTATTCTAGCTTTTCCTCTTACTATCTTATCTCACTATGGTTTCTTACCATAAAGGTTGCCGATCTGTGTTTAGAAATAGATCTTCTTATTACTCCTAAATTCATTAATTTGTTGATCTGTATTTTAAAATCTTATAAATCTTGATTCATAGCTTCTATTGAGGTTGTTTTTATTACATATTCTGGGTTCCCATAATATGTAATAAAAACAGCCTCAATAGAATAAACCCATAATATGTAATAAAAACAACCTCAATAGAAGCTACGAATCAAGATTTAGAAAATTTTAAAATACAGATCAACAAATTAATGAATTTAGGAGTAATAAGAAGATCTACTTCTAAACACAGATCGGCAGCCTTTATGGTAAGAAACCATAGTGAGATGGTAAGAGGAAAAGCTAAAATGGTAATAAATTATAAAAGACTTAATGATAATACTAGAACTGATGGGTATAAATTACCAGATAAAACAGAATTAATATATAGAATACAAGGAAAGAAAATATTTAGTAAATTTGACTGTAAATCAGGATATTGGCAGGTAAGAATGCATGAAGATAGTATAGAATGGAGAACATTTACTTGTTCTCAAGGACATTTTGAATGATTAGTAATGTCATTTGGGTTAAAGACAACACCACCAATTTTCCAACAAAAAATGGACAGTATATTCAGAGAATATAAAAGGTTTGTATTAGTATATGTAGATGATATATTAATATTCACTAAAGATTTTAAAGAACATCTAGGACATTTGCAGACGGTATTTAGACTATTTGTAAAAAATGAAATAATAATTAGTAAGAAGAAGACGGAATTATATAAAATTATATAAATTTCTTAGGAGTAGTGCTAGGAAATGGTAATATTAAATTACAACCCCATATAGCCAAAAAAATCCCTAGAAATGCCGGACAAACTAGATAATAGTAAAGAATTACAAAAAAAATTAGGAATAGTAAATTATGCTAAAAATTTTATAAAAGACTTAGGAAAAATAGCAGGATCTTTATACTCTAAGACAGGTTCTACTAGACAGAAACATTCTAATACAGAAGATATTAAATACATATAGAAAATTAAAGAAAAAATAAAAAATATCTCTGATCTAAACATGCCATTAGAAACAAATTATTTAATCATAGAGACAGACAGTAGTTTTGAAGGATGGGGAGCAATGTTAAAAGCAAGACCTAATAAATATAGTAATAAAAGTGAAGAAAAAATATGTGCTTACCAAAGCGGAAAGTATAAAGAAAAAGGCAATATGAGTAGTATCGAAGCAGAAAATTTAGCTGTAATATATGGATTAAATAGTTTCAGATTATATATTTTAAATAAACCAGAAATATTAATCAGAACAGATTATGAAGCCATAGTTAAATTTCACCAAAAGATAAATGATAAAAATAGTAGTCGGAGAAGATGGTTAAATTTTATAGATACTATCTCAATATACAATTTATTTTTTGAACATATTAAGGGAAAGGATAATAACTTAGCAGACCAGTTAAGTAGGTTAAAAATCATTGTCAACTAATAACATTGTTTCATTATTGATAGCATGAGACCAACAATACCAAAGACTACAGACAAGGGAAAGGTCATACAAGCCTCAACCCCAGACATTTACAGACAGACAGTAGTAGGTAATCTTCATTTTAGACCACAAGCTTCAATAGGAAGTAATGTTTTAGAAAGAATACAGTTCGGGACAAAGCATAGTTTAATATCTTTTCCACCGTCAAACATGACATTTAGAAAATTACTAGAATGTATAATAGATAGACCACAGACATGCTTGGTAGACAATCTATGGATAGCATACAATAAAAAAGTCACAAAACATTTTATAGCAACTTTAAATGCTTTATGTCAATATTTTACAGACAAACAATTTAAATATTATGTTGTGATACATGGCAAGACAAACGACATTTTCCAAACTTGGCCTGAAGTTATAGATTCAACAAAAGATATGGAAAAATCGCTTTTAAAAGGTTTTCATGATTTTACTAAAGCATTAGACTATGCTAGAGGAATACTGGATCCAAATTATTATATTTCTCCAGCACTTACAGAAAGTTCCTCAATACAATATCCAAAAGGACACAAACAAAGTGATTTTTTGTGACCATTGTTCTTCCATGACTGAGGCATTCAAAAGACTAAACCAGAAAAATGAGACATTGATTCAAGAAAAAACAAGACTCATGGAGCAAGTTAGAATGCTAGAACACAGACTCCAGGCAGTAAAATTCAAATTGGGTCAATCACAGAGTTTTCCATCTCAAGACAAAATGGATGAGACAAGGTGTGCATTCCCCCAATGAATGCAGTAAAATCCACTGTATCGGATAGAGATACAGCTAGTCCGGTCCAAACGGTAGCCGGTAAAGACTTATCAAATCCGTTAATGGTTGTCACTTTGCCAAAAAGTGAAGATGAAGGTTGTTCATCACTTCAGATGAGACGAAGACTACCAAAAGCATTAACACTAGGAGACAATTCAAAAAAGAAAAGTTTGTTGTCAAAAAAGAAAAAAACTGAGAAAATAGAAGACATAGTAAAACAGACATTAGAAAAGTTCTTTCAAGAGAAAGAAAATCAAGACAGGCATGTGATTAAAAATCCTAGTCCAGAAGTCCAGAAATGACACCGGTACATAGTTCAGATCATGAAGAAAGTTTTCATGGAGATTTCCAGAATAGTGAATTTTCAAGATTCACAAGACTCAAACGATGTCGATTCAGGGATGAGTTTTGATTTTATTGAAACTACACAATCTTGACACGTAAAAAGACTAGTAGATGTATAATTATGATAACCAAGACAAAGAAAAAAGCAGATTCATCGAAGAAGCAATAAAGACGGATGAAGACAACTTTGATAAAGTAACTTTAAGAAAAGTAGCATTAATAAAGAAGCTACAGGACCATCAAGGACAATAATGCAAAGACTCTTCTGAAAATTTCACGTGACGATGGGGCCCAAAGCGCACCCGCAGAATTCAGAAAGATTCTTAAAACCATTTGAAGTCCGAAGTTGAAGTCCGGAAGATCCTATAAATAGAGGCCATTCATGAATGTTGACACCCAATTTTGTCCCGCCTTCCTTCCAAAAAATATTTATTGGCATTTCTAATATTTTTTAATAGCTTAAGAATAGTCATTTATACTTTACCATAATTTTAATTAGCTTTCTATACCGCCGTCTATTATCCAATTATAGCCATCGCCTATTATCATTATTATTACTGTTATTATCGTTATCATCATCATCATCATTATTATTATTATTATTATTATTATTATTATATTTGCCATTATTATGATTTACATTACGACCGCTTTTAACATTTTCTATTTACCGTCTTATGCACGCACGCATCGCATTTATTTTACGCAATTAAGCAATAGCATTTACTTACTGTAAAACTTTAAAATATTATCGCACGGTTATTACGACGTCATATAATTTTATAAAGTAATAAATATATTTTATAGTAAGTAATAATTTAGCACACGTTAATATATAATTAATGGAAGAAGATCCTTTATCTAAATTTAGAAGCCCAAATTGTTTCTTTCATTCAGCCAATATTAGCCCAAATCCGAGCCCAATCAATCCACATTATTTTCGGACCAGTCCACAAAATCAGCCCACTACCCGTTAACGACCGGCCCACACTTTAAATTCACCAACTCAACCCAGCCCACATGTTTAAATTCGGCGACCCAGCCAACTACCCACCTACCCGACTTGATTCATTCAACAAAAGAATGAAACCATTAGGGTTACATTCTATTTTCCTTCACGCCGCACCCCCTCTGCCCTTCTCTTTCTCTCCCTTCACCATTTTTGGTTACGATACATCTCTCTTTAACCACGAACAGTCGTGTCTACCCCACTTTCGCACAAAAAACTCGTCTGCTTTACCTGCGTTGTTCTGTCGTTGAAAGGGAAAAGGCTTTCCCGTTCTTGCTTCGAGACGCAGTGTAATCCTCAAATACCAGAGTGGTCGAACCATTTTGGTGCAATACTCAAGTCAAAATCACGTGAAGAGGCCCCAACGTTCAGATTAGCACGAGTTTTTGACTCGACTTTGAATCTTTGTTTCAAATCCCGCCCAAAAAACTTCGAATCTTAAAAACCCTATCTGTTGTCCTATAAATATGAGCATTAGAGAACCCATTAAGGACAGAAATCGAAGCCGCCACCCTTGCTCTTAAAAAATAAAAATCCCTTGTTGTCTCCCCTGTTCTGATCTTCAAAACATTTCGTTGTTCGCTATCATTTTTCGCATACAAATACACTCAAGTTCGAGCGTAGATCTAAAAGCCCATACCCCATTTCGCTGCACCTGAAGAAGGTCAGTAAATCCCCTTTCTTTTATTTTTGCATTTTTTTTTATTCGGCTTCTTTAGTTATTTATAGTTGATTATTTGTTAGATTGGCATGTTTTATGGTTAAGCATGTTTTAAGTTGTTGTTTAGTTCAGTTACTGTATGGCATGGGTTAGATGTTATTAATTTTTTAAAAAATTTATTAAGTACATGTTTGGTCTTAAATCACTTGAATCTGGCTGCATGTTTAGTTAATCTAATGAGCTAAAGTCAACATGTGTATGGACCTGTTTGGATTTATGTGAGCTCATGCAAAATATAGAAGGGCATGTTGTTTCTATCCCCCTCATTAGCATACTGTCCATTAGGAATCTGTTTACTTGTGTAAGTGATTAGTTTGATCATACTGTGCCGGCTTTGATATCTTGTTTAGTCAGAATTGTTGAAATACTTATGTAGCATGTTTGATTGGTTTACCTAGTCACTACGTGATTTGTAAATGGATGTGTGGTATTTGGTAGCATAAAGTTGTGTGTATGTCCGATTGCTAGTTAATGGAGTTATTATTTCAAAGTGGTGTTTTAGGAAGTTTGAATTTTGTTGTATGTTAAACCCTGATGATGAATGGCATACCAGTCTGTATAAATCTGCTTGGATCTAAAGTTGTGTCCATAGAGGTCAAAGACACGTAACCTGAGTTATTAAACTGATCAAGACCTTTGTATGCTCCTTTTAATGAATTTGTGGCATGTGTTGTTAATTTGCTATTGGATTTAGTATCTAAAGACCTCAGAATGTGTTTCTTTAAGTGGATACGAGTATTTAAACTTAGTTATGTCCCCTTTTGTGGTCTCTGTATTTTGACAGAATGAAATTTCAGTTTGTTGAGGTTGCTTTTCCATAATGTGATTTGGCACTCCCCTGCCCTGAATGAAAATTCATTTACCATGGTTTTCGTATGTGATGTTGTCTTCCTGTACTTGCATGAAATCAGTCAAGTGATCTCTTTCTTCCATATGTTATAAAGGACCTGTTTTACCCAGAAATAATAGTATGGTTAAGCTTCATTTTTTAAACGATTACAATTTGGTTTAACTAATCATCATGTTTTGTTGGCTACTGATCTTATGATGTTGTCTCAAACCCATTTTTTTAAGCCTCAGATCTCTCTTTTGAATAAAAGTAAAGTGGTAAGTTGGGAAAATAAAATCTGACCTAAAGTTAGCAAATTGTTTCTGTATTACTAGTGCCTAGCATGATGTAGGAATTTGGGATTTATGTAAGGTCCATGCCTGCTATGTCCTTGATATTTATGTGATCCACTTGAAATGGTTCAAAGGCAAATAACGATGATTGTCTCTATGTGTAGCTGTTTTCTTGTTAGCTTTTAGGTTCTGAATATCGTGTATATCACTTGTATTCTGTCTCTCAAACTGCTTCTTGTCCTTTCTAAGTGTGCTGTGACATGATAAGTAGATAGAACTAGGTTTATTATAAGTTTACATAGTTGTTTTTGCTTAAATACAAGCTGTCTATACTAAAGGGTATACCAAATATGCTAAGTATATACAAAAGCTCTGTATACCCGTGGTATAAATGAACTTGTATATCCAGCATATATATGGTATATCCTTCGGTTATAATCAGAATTGGATCAGATCTTTAAGGCCTGTTGTGTTTCTGCTTGTTCAATCTTTTATGATTCTTATATTGCAAGTGTATTGTGTTCGATTATGTATATGTATGTATATGTCCAGTATACCGTAGTTAATACATTTATGGGGATATTAGTTGGTCATTATGGATTAAGCTTGAACCCTCCCCGGTGTTAGCCATGCTTGGGATTCATGAAATCCCTTGGAGCTTGTGCAACATCCGGAAGACGGGGGCAAGAGCTTTTCAATATTAACCTTCTAAGTATCCTTATGAATGTGTATATATGAAGTATACTCAAATATACATAATATATACATAATCCACTGGTCTGTTTTGAATTTTAGATCATATATGTCTTATTTAATGGTTATGTATATTTCTAATTCTTGATCTTTGTTTTTTTTTTTTTACATGTGCACTTTGGGAGCAAATTAGGGTCTTCGTAAAAGACTTCCGTGGCTACAAGAAGTCTCATTTTGAGACTTGACCCACAGCCTATTTTTATCCGTGTCACTCGTCTTCTTCCGCATTCGGGGTTGGGCTAAAGCCCAACGTGATCTCTCTCTCTCGTGTCAATCCCTACCCGCAGCATAAAGAAAAAAAAGATTTTGGGCCAAGGCCCATATAGCAGAAACGGATTGCAACAGCATAAAATGGGCTCGACCCATTTGATTATATTTGTTTCCGCTACCCTATTTTCCTTGTGTATTTGATTGCTTGACTAACATTTTGTCTTATTTTTTTTTCTTAGCTTAGAGAATCCTAGCGGAATTAGTGGGGATAGTTTAGAGATAATGAGTAGTTAGAGTTTGAGTTTGCTTTCGAAATAACGTATTTAAAAGTTTAATAATTTAGCCTATTAGGTCGGTTCAAGATTTCCTTTTAATTACCTTTTTTGCAAGTTTAAAATGGGTTGAGTGATCCAATTAAGAATTAAGTCCGATTTCAAATTATTCACCTACTTTAAATTATCGCATAAACGTTATTTTATAAGCTTTTTTTATGTTCTAAGTTTAATGGTTAAATTTTATATAAAGGCATTAAATGATCATTTCTAGTAGTGGCTATAAATGAACCTTTTTTCTCAAATTTAATTTAAATCCTTACTTTCCAAACAAGGCCCAATTTTTCATAAAAGAGAATAGTTATATTTTTAAAACTACTTTCCATATACCAATAAGGAGTTAATTCGTTTATTGCCTTCTTGAACTTATTTGATCACTTAATAAATTTAAGCAATTTAAATCAATTGATACTTAATCATTGAATTATTTCAAAGACATATTAGTATATTGACTAATCCAGCACATTTTCTAGTATAATACGGCTAAAGTCTTTCCTATAAATTACTACCTTATTTAATTTAAATAGCAGCCTTATATTCTTCATTTTTTTTTAAATCTTGATAATATTTACAAATTATTTTCCTAAACATTTAAAATGTTATGTTTGTATTTTTAGTCTTAATTAAATAACCTAAGTTTGACCGGTTAATCGTAGTTTGTGAATCTTAAAGGGTGCCTAATCCCTTCCCTTTAGGATAACCAAGAACCCTTACCTAGAATCACATTATTTAAGCGGACTATTAACGGAGGTTTAGTTTAGCTTTACCTTAGTTAATATTTAGGTGTCCTAATTCACCATTAAAATAATTAGGTGGCGACTCCTTAAAAATAAACAAATAGGAATCACCAATATGTTGTACTCCAATTTGACCCGTTTAAAATGGGGTATAACAATGAAGACAGAAGACATCATCAATAACACATACAAGCACCAAACACCAAAGAAATCCATTTCCCCCCTTCTCTTTCATCAAATGCCTCAACTCCTTTCCCAATCCAAACCTTTGTAATATAAACCTCTCTTTGTATAATAGTACTAGTTTTTCAATAATCTTTTCAAGTGTGAGAAGTAGTCTTTGGGGTTCCCCGAAAGGGAAACCTCTCTCCATCTTTAAGTCATGTAAGTTTTTATAACTATGTTTCTGTATTACTCTCCCAGTTATGTATATTATTAACTCGTTTTGTTGTAAAAACCTATGTGATATATCTATGATTAAATAATTTTTGTTATTATGAATCTGTTACTCTTAGTATATGGTTATTCTCTTAATTTCTTAATAAACTCGATGGATTAACCTGTAAATTCCTACGTGTTGAGTGAAAATTAAAATGTCCAAAAATGATAAAGGACGAAATGTTGGCCATGTCCGAGGTGTGGTGAAAGAAGAGGGTTATTAAGAACAAAAGTTAAGAGAAAGAGATGAACAGTGTAACAAGATTCATGACTGGACAGAGTTTAAAAAAAAAAAAGTATCGAAACATTTTAAGCCATATTAGATAATAATTATTATATGAAAGGACACCCTTTAACAAAAAAAATAGCTCTTAATTATTCAATGCATGAATATGATAAGATGATAAGCCAAAAAGTATAGATGTAATCCACACCTCATTACATACTAGTGCCTCATAATCTTTTACACTCATTAATTCTTCCTGATAGTCTTCTGGTGTTGGCTTAAGAGATATCCCACTGGGCATGCCAAGAAGATAGATGGTATAAAAGAGAAGGAGTAATACAACATCCTAATTCTTCTATTGTCTTTTTCAATTCACTAATATCACTTGTTAAAATTTCTACTTGTTGTGTCATCTGAGCTACCAAATGGGTTATTTTTATTTTTAATTCTTTTGGTTTGTGTGTAATAGTTCTAATTAGTCTCTCTATTTCGTTTTTTGTGGGTATTTTTCTAAATTAAATTTATTATTTAAAAACTGAATTTTTCTATCTATCTCTAATTCTTGTGATTTTAAGAAATCAAAGTCTTGTTCTAATTTTCCTAAAATTGTCTTTTGTTTAGTTTGTGAGGATTCTATTACATCTAATATTCTACTAATATTTTATTATTTTTCTGAGATTTTTCACTAGAATTTATAATTAAATCTATTAACGTAATGAATTGTCTATCTTCACTATGTAATATATGTTCTCCGTTACTAAAATTACACTTTATAATAGTGTGTGTGTGTGTAAATATATATATATATATATATATATATATATATATATATATTCGGATTAGGACCCAAGGCACTCAGGTGCAATTCGGCACTATTGTGCGAAAGTCGGAAACTAGAGGAGTTTTAAGAGTTCAAATTTTTTATTTGGACCTTGCTTTTGAGTTGTAATGTTACGTACATTTTTTTAGTAATTTTTACTTGGCATAGCTTATTATGTTACGTATTTATGGAACATAACTATACTTTTTAATAATTAAATTTAGTAATCATAATATTATATTTTTACAACTTATAACTACCCACTTTTCTATCAATTAACTTACCACTCCCCACACCCCTATTTTTTAGCTGCACACTTTCTCTCTCCCCCCTTTTTCTAAATATACACGTTTCTAACTCCCCATCTCCCCTAATTTCGTGCTTTTCAAATCAGCTTCTGATTTCTTTCACTTCCTTTTTTTTACTCTATATTAACTGCTCATTAATTTCAACCTTTTACCTCCAAAACTCTACTCTATTTCCTAAAATATGTAAGATTCTCTGTTATTTTTGCGTTTTAAACGACGAATATATATTTGAATTCATCTGTTGAAATATCGAATTCAAGTTGAGTTCATAATTAAGGTAACAACGTTTTCACTACAACTTTTTAATTTTTTTTATTTTTCTGAAATTTTGAAAAATATAGTCAAAATATATCTGAAATATAGTTAACAGAAACTAGAATAAGTAATATTGAACATATTAATCAAAATATAATTAAAAAATATAGCCAAAATATAGTCATAATTGAGGTAGCAACGTTTTCACTGCAACTTTTTTTTCTGAAAGTTTTCTAAATATATGAAAAATATATCTTAAATATAGTCAACAGAAACCAGAATAAGTAATATTGAACATAATAATCAAAATACAATTAAAAAGAAAGCCAAAATATATATATGAAAAACAACTAAAAATTTCAGAAAAATAAAAAAAATAAAAAAAAGTTGCAATTACACGGTGAAACGTGTAATTCAGTTGATGAACAAATCAAGCTTTGCATGATTTATGGAACATTAAAAAGAGATTTTTTTTAGTTATATTTTGGGAAAAAATATGAAGAGAGTTTTTGAATTCAAATTTTATGTGAATGATTAGATGTTGAATGAGATATGTGATTAGATATGGAAGAGAATGAGATTTGCGTGATTTATGGAACATTAAAAATAGATTTCTGTTTAGTTTTGAAAAAGTTTTTTTTTCCTTAAATAGAGGCATTATTTGCTCAACAGTTCCGTGTATTTAGTCTATATTTTGGCTATATTTATGCGACGCGTCCAGGACCTAAATATAGGAAAAACCAGCTACGAATTGTAAATAATGAACTTGTAGTTATAACTTGTTAGAAGCAGCTAAAAGGTAGCTATTTGTGAATATTTTACCATTTTTTATCCTTTGGACAAGTCCATAAAAGGTACTTGGACTTGTTAGGATGGTCTGAAAAGGGACCCGAGGATCTCCGGTGAGTTTTGGCCCATTTGAAAATTCAGAAATTTCGTACGAAAAGGAGGCTATGTAGTATGGCCCCTATCCCTTCTTAGCAAGTTTGGAGAAAATTCAAAGTGTTGAATCATGATTTTGGCCTGACTTCACAAGTGATTTACTCTTAATCTATAAGGAATTTGGAGATGATGTTCGATGAAAATTATAGCCCTTGAGTCTAATTTCCAGCATTTTAGGTCGTTCGTCATTTCGATGTTTCTATAAAAAATTATGGTCATTCTACCGAAGAATGTAGAGCAATTTTCTTGACTACAATATTATATTCGTATAAGTACCGAGTTTTCTGATTTTATTTCATTTTTCACCATCTTGGAGACTAGGAGCTCGGTTATGAAGTGCTTTGACCTAGATCTTCATCTAGTTTGGGGTAAATGATTCTAACTTGAACCTGTGATTATTTTATGAATCTAACCTTAAATTTATCATTTGAACATGAAATCAAAGATAAAATTAGATATTCCCGGATATAGATCTATAATCTCTTAAATTGATTTTGAGTATCCAAATGGACTCCAATTGTAAATTTAAGCATAGATTTGGGTGTGGTTATGGGTAACCTTAATCTATAATTTATTTCAGATTTGAACCTAATATTCAGGTTTGACTTTTGGTCTGATTTTATTTCATTTTGCAATATGCATAATGTTGGACTTATTTAATCTCGTAGAGTAATTTTTTGAGTAGATTGGACACATTTGCCAGATTCCAGATGTGGTAGAGCTATTAGGGAAGTTAAAGCTTTCCTCGGACCGAGTTAAGTTAAGACTTTGACTTTGATGGGGGGGAATTTTTCCAACTAAATTATTAAAGAAATGGATTTAGCTAAGGAGAAGAACGTATATGCAAGGTCTTGAACGCTTATGCGGTTACCGGGTAATGATACCAGCATATATGCTCGTTACCTCACGTATACGATACCACCTTATCCTCAATTCATTTCATGTTACTTAATTATGAAAATGTTCTCCCTTAGAAGTCAAGGTCTTCTCTAATCTCAAACGGATGCTTTCAATCGCCTTGAATCACCTTTCCTTAGAGCCTCCAAAAGCTCCTAATCTATTTAAAAGCACACTATACGGTATTAAACAAGTCCAATGATACCATTATTGACATAAAAAGGATCGAGTCAAAAAGTCAAATCCGAGCCCCCAAGTCAAAAGCGAAAATTTGTCTTAAAATTGGATTACTCATTCCTTAGAGATTCCAAATATACAATTTCATCTAAATCTAACCCAAATTGGCCCTCAAATCCAACAACTACACTCAATTAAGATTAGGGCTAAAACATCCCCAATTCCTCTTCAAATCATGAATTAAACGACTAAAACTAAGCCTGTAATAGAATGTAAATACCAAAATAGGGATTAGAACCTTACCCCCCATATCGGATTGTGAAATTCCCCTCAAGAATCGTCCAAAATCGAGTCTAAAACTCCGAAAATAATATTTTGAATAATGAGTTTGAAATGAGATTTTAAAATCAGTACCATGCCCTCATTAAGGGGGGGGGGGGGGGGGGGGGGGGACTATGCCCATAGCCATGCTACCACAATGTCCACTAATGCCTCTCCCTTTTGCGAGAGCGCAGGCAAAGCCATGCTACCACAATGTCCACTAATCCTTGCCCCTTTCTATGCGAAAGCGACAACTCACACGCGATCTTGACCCCAGTCCCGCACAACCCTACGTGATTGTGGCTCCCCAACCGACAACCGCGATGAGCGATTTCCTCCTACACTAGAAAATAAAAATCTTGTGTGGCCATTTGGATTTTTTGTTTACAAATTACACCCAAATCCGTCGTGATTCAATTAACCAAATATGTCCCTATGAACTTGTTGGAATTCGCAAATCATCATTTCAAGACTATCTAGATCATATTTGACCCTAGTCAACTCTTATTCTTCAAAGTCACTAGTTTCAACTTAAGCGTTTGAATAACTCTCGAGCTCATCGGGACCCGTTCAAACCATCCACGTAAGTCCTAAATCATCGGATCAATATGAATTTCCAAACCTCGATTCTGAGTCCGTTAACTCCAAATGTTGACTTTGGTCAGCTCTTAAGCTTTCAAACTTTTAGGTTTGGTGTTTCTTCTTCAAAATGCACCCGAGTCCCTCGAGACTCATGCCACACATCCCACAAGTCATAAAACACATAATAAACTTACTAGAAGTCTCATTTAATGGAAAAGAGTTCTAATATTCAGAACGACCGAATAAGTCATTACAATTACAAACACTGTAAAAGATTAAGATTTGTAACAAAGTCTTAATATCATTCTATTCAAAGATTTCTACAAAAAAATGGCACTTCATCACTACTGCCTTATAAACTACCGTTGCCGCTGCCAATCATTATCAACTACAACCATCCATAACCATCATTGTTGACAGTTACTACAATCGGCTGTCACCACCACTAGCCATCATCTATAATCATAACCACCAATCACTACCGACAATCACCATCATTTATCATGCACCCGTATCATCATTCACCACTATCATTAGCTATCGCTATCATCCACCACAACTATCAACCGCCACCAACAACTACCACAATCAGCCACTATCGCCACTAGCTACTACCTACAATACCATCATTAACTAACGCCATCTCGAATAACCACCAATCTAGCCATCACCAATCGTCCTATAATTTTTTTAAAATATTTTGTTGATATAGTTTTAGATTAATTTAGTATTTTATTGAATTTCTTATTTTATAACTTTTAAATAATGATAAATTTTGTACATTTTAAGGTCGAAAAGCAAATACTGTGAATTATTTTGTATTCAAATATTAATCTTAATATTCATAATGTATTCAGTTTCAAGCATCTAAATTTCAATATACATTTTAATATTTAAATGCGTATTCAGATTCAGATATATTAATCTGAACAGAAACAAATGAAGCATAAGGAGAGAAACAAAGTGATATGAATCGATTTGGGGATGAAACCAAATCAATCCAAAACGCGGAATTTAAAGATACGAAGAAAAGGGGATGAGAAAAGAGGATAAAACCCAATTAGGGTGAATTTATGGGCAACCTTGGATATATTAAATCCAACACCTCCCAATCTAATTCAATCCTAAAAGAACCTATACTATTTGAAATCAAGGCAATAGTGATTCAAATGAATCCACAAATGAACAACTCTTCATGAAATCAATGGAATTAAAAGTTCAAAGACCAACAATGGAATCCACCATTAAATCTACTAAACTAAGCTAAACCCTAGCTAAACAAACTATGATAATCCTATCATCACTCAAATATTCATCATCCAAAATCTAAGTAATGAAATGAAAGACAAGTTATATATACAAGCTAAGTAAAGAAGACTAATAGGCAATTACAATGCTACCCTTAATAAAGTAAGGACCTTGTTTGGCTAGTCTTCTTAGTATAGTCTTCAATTCAAGAATTGGCCTTCAAGGGCCAAACACGCTCCTCCTTGCATAGATGGTCCTCTAATCAACCTTGCATGCATGGCCTTCTTGCAAGCATAACCTTCTTTGCACAAATAGCCAACTCTCGACCTTGTCCAAGTTTGCACATGTAGCCAATTTGCAGAAATGTCCCTATTTGCACGTTTGGCCACTTTGCGCATTTGGTCCTCTTTCTAGTAGCTTCTTCTTCAAGCCTCGCCCAAGCCACCTCCCACACATCATAGGCCTCATTATGGGGCTTGTATGGGCCTCCAAAGGCCTTCAATGTCATCCTTATCATCCATGCCACTTGTAGAGCTTGAAGTTCCATATCTTGGCCTTGGATGTAAGTCCTGAAATGAGGTGTGCCGAGTAGGATCATATCATCCTCCCCTTCTTCAAAAGGATTCGTCCTCGAATTCGGACCTAGCAAAATCCAAGGGAAGACACACGAAAACATACTCCTCAAGGATTGAGGGTTAGCACACAAAGTTGTTATACCCCATTTAAATCGGGTCAAAGCGGAGTACAACATATTGGTGATCCTTATATTGTTTAACTTAAGGAGTCGCCACCTAATTATTTTAACGGTGAATTAGGACATCTAACTATTAACTAGATAAATGTTTAAAATAGACTCCATTTTTTAAAGGTCTATTTAACTTAATGATTCTGGGCAAGGGTTCTAAATATCCTAATGGGAAGGTCTTAGGCATCCATTAGAATCCGTTAATTACGGTTAACCAGTCAAACTTAGGTTAAAAAAAAAATAGTCTCAAAATATAAGTATAACGTTTTAGATACTTTATGACCATTTGAGAAAATAATTTGTAACTAGCAAGCTTATAGTATTAAAACATAAATAATGGTAGTCAAATTTATAGTTTTAAAGCCAAAATAAAATATAAAAGAAATCTTTACAAATCCTGGCACTTTCACATATTGAAATATTATTGAATTTGAATGATTC
Organism: Lycium barbarum; assembly: GCF_019175385.1. Classification (NCBI taxonomy): domain Eukaryota; kingdom Viridiplantae; phylum Streptophyta; class Magnoliopsida; order Solanales; family Solanaceae; genus Lycium; species Lycium barbarum. The sequence goes on from NC_083346.1 coordinate 38,763,699, forward strand.
GAAACAAGTAGCAGTCAATTCAAAACATGAGCAACGTTTATAAAATAGTATTCTTTTTATCTTAAAATATGCCAAAACTGAAAATGAAATTTTAATCTAGCTGTTCCAAAGCCACAATTTTAGCGAGAAAATAAAATAAGATTTGCAAAATAATAATAAAAATATCAGTCCAAACAGTGCACTAATATATTTCAATGGATATAATGTCGCCTTCGAAAAATTATTTTCAGATTCATCTTCAGCTCCTATATAAATATTACCACTCTTTAAGTGATGAAAATATTACTTTATTAATAAAAAATGATTGGGATAGTCTAAACGATAGAATAAAACCTACACTAACTAAGTTTATCCTAAAATCCCAAAACAAGGATACACCAAGCATAAACAAACCAGTGATTGTGTTTGACAAAAAAATTTAAAAAAATGCAATAAAATAAAAAAAAAATGAAAAATGGAATGACTGGTAATAGAAGGATAGCCAAAAGAAGTCCCGAGCAATTTTGCTCGTTCCTCTAGACAGATTTGATGCATTTAAGGGAAACTTTGTGTTATCGACTCCATGCTCGGGTATGGTGGTAAGTCTTGTACCAAGACTCGATGTCGCTCCAAGTGCATATGCAAAAGAGAAAAACAAAATAAGAATTAGAAAAGAGAAATCTGATTTCTAAACATCCATCAGGAAACCAACAAACAAAACCCAAAGAAAACAACATAACTACTTGAATTATAGCAGCTTGTGAACCACACTAAAACAAAGATTACATAGTTATCCATGTCATGTCCCATGTGCATATGCAAAAGAGAAAAACAAAATAAGAATTAGAAAAGAGAAATCTGATTTCTAAACATCCATCAGGAAACCAACAAACAAAACCCAAAGAAAACAACATAACTACTTGAATTATAGCAGCTCGTGAACCATACTAAAACAAAGATTACATAATTATCCATATCATGTCCCATGTTTAAAGTCCCATCCAAAGTTTAGACAGAATCTGGTAACGAAAGAAGAGAACATAAAGACAAGTATTGACAACTGACAGTGGAGTTATATGGCAAATCTTCATGGGTAACCAATGACCACATACTAAGTTAACTAGTCAAGCAACTAAAATAAACTACAAACCTACTAATGGTTCACAATGTACTATGTGCAAGAGTAAAAGAGAGTCTTAGTGCAAGTTTTTTTTGTTTTTTTTTAAGCACAATGTCTAAGTAAAACACCTCTTCGTAGTAGCATTTGTTTCTTGATGGCCAAAGTATTCAAATCTCCAAATTTATTATCATTAGAGAATAATAGAGCAGTAACCCCTTTTTTTTTTTAAATAGCGCGAGTCCATTTAATGCCTTTTACTAGTTTAAGAAAACCCAACAGAACTCAGATGGTATGACATTACTTAATAGCATATGACAAGTCACCCATAGCCATTATATCTAGACTTAGATATGAAGATGAGACTAACAAACTCCCGTTAGAAAACACACTGCGATATGACTCATAATGAAACTACTGAACACACAATCTTATCTCGTATTTAGGCAGCATCAATGATCAAAACATGAATAATATTATAATGCTATTTAGACATCTTGACAAACATCAATGATATGGTTTGATTAATAAACTGTCATCAAAATAACTTCCTGACACGTTTCTAAGCAAAATGAAACTAACACATAATTTTTATACCATCCAACTAGTGTTTCATGCTTTGACAGTAAATGAACTTAAAGAAATATATAATGTTGATAGACTGACCTTTTTTAGGTGCAGTGAACTGGGGTGCAGGGTCTCAGATCCGACGGACTCCGACCTTCCTCACGGATAAAAACAAAAACGAGTTGAACACAGAGATTCTATCTCCAGAAACTTAAGCAAAGTAAGGCTTTTTTCTTAGATATGAACAACAATGAATGAGCAAAACATGGCAACAAGCAGATAATTTTTAAGAGGTAAGAAAGGGAGGAAACAAGAGCTTGTGAAAAGCAAGAGAGGCGATCAAAATTTCTGGTAAAAGGGTGATTGGCGGCGATTCCAAAACCCTTTTTTTTGTTTAGAGAGGGACAATAGCAGCCAAGCCCCCCTCAATGAAAACCAAACGATAGTATTTATAGGATGAGCTTAGGGTTTACTAGGGTTCCAAGATTTTGGGCGGGATTTCTTAGTCAAAACTCCATTTGAAATCTAAACGTTCGGATTTTTTATGGATATTTCAGTCACCAGATTAGAAAAGAAAGAAGGAGACAAAATCCATTAAAGCTTTGTACTATAGAAAATGAAAAGAAACTGATGAAAGAAGAAGGATTTCAACTCACCAATCCGAATTCAGCCCTCAGTCAAAAAGCCCTCTTAGCATGAGATTCGGAGGTCTTTCCCGAAATGGCGAGACCTCTTCTGATATTGGGGTTGAAAACCTTTGGAACCTTACTGAGGATGGAAGTGGAGAAGAAAGCTAGGTGCGGCTGCTTTGGGAGAGAAACAAGTTTGTAGGGTTTAAAATGAAGAGTGAATCTGAACCATTAGATGTAATCCAACGGTTAGGATATATTCTACTTAATGTCTTAATGGACTAAATTTATTGGGCTAGATGAATTTATCAAATGGGCTGGCCTGGGGTACTGCTTTCGGGCCAATATTGGTTGAATAAAGGATCACATGATTGGGCTAACATGAAGTCTTCTTGGACTGGAAAAAAAATATCTTATTCTTATATTTCTTTGGGCTTCTGAATTAGGATTAAAGACAATTTTTATTTAATTATAAATTAACGCGTACTAAAATATGACTTAATATAAAAAATAGTACTCAAATAGAGATAAAATCCTATGATATCGTAATAGTTGCGCGATTGTATTTATAAAGTTTAAAAGTAAGTAAATGTTATAGTCTAATTGTATAAAATAAATGCGATGCGTAAGATGTTAAAAGTGCTCTTGAAGGTTATAATATTAAGTGGTGGCAATATAATGAAAATAATAAGAATAATAACGGTAATAATAACGGTAATAATAATGATAATATGCGATGACTATAGTTGGATAATGAAAACGACGATATTAATAGAAAGCTAATAATTGCAATAAAATATAAATAAATGTTCTTAAGTTGTCAAAAATATAGAAGCGCAAATAAATATTGTGGAAGAAAAGCGGGACAAAATTGGGTGTCAACAAAAGTAATAATCACATATTCATGCCAAGGATGAAAAAAATTGTGGTACAACCACACATCTATGACGATCATGATTAACATTTGCACACATGAGGTATCAATAAGTTGATTCCTCCAAGATTCATGACATAAGGATAGAGTAATAAAACCAATGGATTCAAAATACGAAGCATGCAGCTCGACATTAATTTTATTTGACATGTAGCACAATGTCCAAACAAGGACACTCTCATTATTCAAACAAGGACTCTTCCAAGATAGTGCTCTCAAATTACACAAGGTGTCACCCAGATCAAATGGGTAGATTACCCACCTAGTATGGTCAAAGACACACTCATTACCCTATAGGAGTCTCCCTTCACATAAGATGCACCCAAAACATACACATGAGCATCATCAAATGCAAACAAGTAGTAAAGAAAGGTATTACGTAAAACAACTTCCTCTTCTATGTCATTCTCAAGTGTAACCTCACTACTAGAATCTAGAACAAGACCATCCAATAGGCTACTATGAAGTTGGACATGAAAGAAAGAATTTCCAATTTCTAGACAAGAATCACCTTCCTTTGTAACACTTTCCTTCCCCACAAATGGAACACAATCCTTTAAAGGAAGATCTCCATCACGGGAAAGAGTGTCATCATTCCATAGTGGGTTACATATCACATTATAGTCTCCAAAGGAAACCAAATGCTCAACATTACCAAACTCCCGACTAGGTTCATCATTCCCAATAGTCATGTCAATATCAAATAACGCATCATCTATAAAGAGAGAAGATCAAAGCATGCAATTCCACTCTCATAAAGACAAAGGTCACTTTCCACAACACTTTCATGCACACGACTAGGTAAATGATCAGTTATACCAATGGCATCATCACTAACTTGAGGGTCATTAACCACATCACAAGGTTTCTCAAATAGTGGATTTTCATAGCAAACAAATTGATCTACACAAGCAACCACACTAGTTGGACGCAAATTGATCTTGCTAGAAGAATCAATTCGGTCATCGCTAGGATCAACTAGTGGGTGTCCTAACATCTCATATGACAATGTACGAACATGCAAACCAAGAGGATCAACACTAGGTGGACACAACTTGAACTTAAAAGAAGAGTCAAGATAGTCATCAATAGGATCAACTAGTGTTGGACCATCCATTTCAACTACATTGTCAATTGTCATTATAGCACTAAGATCATCACAAGGCAAAGACTCATTAAGATCAATTATGGAAAAGCCATCATTCACACTCATTTCAACAACATGGTCATTCATATTACTTAGAGAGTTAAGATTAGCTATTGTACCTTGGAATCAGCATTCATTTCCTTTGCCTTAGGTTTCAACTTTGGAGCTTGTTTGCTCCTCTGAGGAGCTCTCAACTACCTTAAGAACCTTCAAAGGTTGAGGCTCATCATCCGGCTTGCTCCCGAGAATACTTGCACTATCATCAAGATCACTAGAAAAGAAAGGAAAGTTACAAGTACTAGATAGAGTTTGTGACAACTCTCTCACATCACTCCTCACATCCTCTCCTTTTTCCTCTCTAGAGTTGTCAATTTTCGCTCCCTTACTCCTCTCAATCTTTTCTCTCACAATGTGTTGTGTCTTGTGGACTTGTTCTTTCACTTGGAGAAGTAGCTCCGTCATTTCCTTGAGGTTTTCTTTTGCCCCTTTTATATTATCTCCTATGCACTTGAAGTCTTCTCTATCTCCTTGAACCCACCACTTGTTCTTTTTTCTTCTTTAGGTTCATTCCTCGCTTGAGGCCCCCCATTCCTCCTACTTCCTTCACCTATCGTCACTCCTCCCCTACCTTCCATAACATAACCACCTTGAGAGCATAGTAACCTCGGATTAGGATAAAAGTAATGATTCATTGTATTCCTTGGAGTAGGATAAGATGTCGGATTTGAGTACCCGCCATAATAATTTCCATGGCCAAAATGATGGCCACCTCCCCTCAACACTTTTGTTATCCTACCCTTCATATCATAACCATATTGGGAATTTGGTGCCTCTGGATTAGGGTAAGAATTATATGCCCTTGTGTTTCTTGAAGGAGGACATAGATACTCTCTTCTCCTTCTAGGCGGACTCCTACTCGGCCCAATCCACACACTTATACCATTTCGCTTTGAATAGGAAGTATTACAAGGCGATGTGTGTGAATATTTACTAGAAGTCCCCTTATAAGAATTTTATGCAATCCCATTATCTTCACAAACATATTCACCATGAAGTACATAGCTACTAGGCTCATCATCACCACATTCTTCCCATTCTTGCAAGTTCTCACCAATTGGTTCATATCGAAAGTGTGAGGAAGAGCATACCTCAATTCACCCCCATGTCCATGGTGTGTAGGATGAGACTCTTCATGCTCGTATCCACCATAGGACTCTTCATCATACCCATCTACTCCTTCTTCTTCATAAGCTTCATGAGGTGTTGCCTCACAATTGCCCTCAGAGTAGTATTCTTCACCCTCGTACGAGTTATGATCATATCGACCATGTTCCTCATACGGCTCATGAGCACCATCACCATCATATTCATTGTAAGAATAGTGATGCTCATATCCCATGTTATCTCCCTCATAGCCCCCATATTCATCATAGTCATACCCTCCATTGCTAGAGGCATAACATTCTACTTTTCGTGTACCTACAAAATGAGCAAACAAGATTAGTAGCAAAAGCTCCTCACGTCACTCGTATTTGCACTCAAACTTACCTCTCAACCTAAGCTTCTTCTAAAGTTAGTCAAGAACCCTTTTAATCCAAATCAATTCAGAAGATTACTAAACTTTGTGGAGGAATAGATTCTTGTTAATCGAAAAACGGACGACTCGATAAAGAAAAAGGACTTGAGCCAAAGAAGCTTCAACGATATTAAAACGAGAAAAGCTTGAAAAGAATTGGCACGAAATGAATTCGGACTCAAGAACTAGTTAACAACTAAGTTAGGACCAATTACTAATTGTTAATTAGTTAGAAGAATCAAAGAAATGAAGTTAGGAAAGGAACAAACTGTTTTGGACACTTAGAAAATTTTTCGAATTTTTTTTTTTTGATCAGGTATTGGACTTGCGTCGTGGGCCTGACGGGCAAAATTTCGTCTCTGAAATTTTTTATTTTTTTTTGAAAAAATCAAAAAATTAGACTAAGTATTTCTGATTTTTCTTTTTTTTTTTTATTGTTTGATACTTACTTGGGCCCCACAAACACCTTTTCACAACTTTGGTTGACAACTTTTGGATCAAAGTACCTTTTGGGTCTTCTTCTTCACCTTGGAGGTTTGAAGATGATGAAGAACACCCAATTTGCAATTCAACTCCAAACCCGTTTTTCCTCCAAATTGTAGATCTAAGCTCCTAATGATTAGGAAAACAAAGCCCAGTAGTTAATTTCACCAATCGAACCCTTAATCAATAAACCCATTTTTTGAATTTCAAGCTTTTGAAGGTCCTTCAATGGTGAAAATCACAAACCCTTTTCAAATCTCTTCAAATTTCGTTTCCAAGGGTTTTCCACACCAACAAACACATATCTAATATCAAAATCAACAAACAACAACAAGATTTTTGTCGAATCAATTAAACCCCAATTGTTCTTAAAAAACCTTCAAGTTTAACAATGGTGAACTACTCCAAACTTCACCAAACCACTTGTAACTTCGGATTTAGAGGTTGTTGATGGTAACAAACTCAAATCTAACCTCAAATCCAACAACACAACAACAAAAATCAGATTTCGTTTTTTTTTTTTTTTTTTGATATTTTTGATATATATATATTTTTTTTAATTTTCAGATTTTGAGCCTAGGATTAGAAATTGTAGGAATAATCTCTTAGCCTATGCTCTGATACCAAATGATACGAATCGATTTGGGGATAAAACCAAATCAATCCAAAACGTGAAATTTAAAGATACGAAAAAAAGGGGATGGGAAAAGAATTGGCCTTCAAGGGCCAAACACGCTCCTCCTTGCATAGATGACCCTCTAATCAACCTTGCATGCATGGCCTTCTTGCAAGCATAACCTTCTTTGCACAAATAACCAACTCTCGACCTTGTCCAAGTTTGCACATGTAGCCAATTTACAGAAATGTCCCTATTTGCACGTTTGGCCACTTTGCGCATTTGGTCCTCTTTCTAGTAGCTTCTTCTTCAAGCCTCGCCCAAGCCACCTCCCACACATCATAGGCCTCATTGTGGGGCTTGTATGGGCCTCCAAAGGCCTTCAATGCCATCCTTATCATCCATGCCACTTGTAGAGCTTGAAGTTCCACATCTTGGCCTTGGATGTAAGTCTTGAAATGAGGTGTACCGAGTAGGATCATATCACAAAGAAAGAAGAAGAAAATTGAAGAACCATGAACGATCAAGAAGGGAGGAGTACTTTTTGTAACGTTAAGAGAAAAATGTGAACAAGTGGAGCCCATAAATTCAAGATTTCAATTAATTAGAGCCTCACACCATTCGCACGAATGACCCCTAGGTATTTAATCCTCAAATCGCTGGTCTTTAATTTTTGCTATTCGGCATTTGAAGTAACAAAAAAATGGCTGAAAATATCTCTGACATCGGAAAAAAAAAATCGGTCTATCCTTATAGATGTCCTAAATTCGCAAGGCATAAGTTTATAGGACATTTTCCTTGTCCGACATAAGTTGTATAGTACCTAATTCGGCTGGCATAAGTTTATATTTTCACATTATAATAGAACACAAGTTATGCCTTACAATGCCTAACTTAGTTCCTAAAAGAAAGTTCTCTAAACTTATGCCGAGCGAAATAGTTACTACACAACTTATGCTAGATAACTTCATTTCTACAGAAATTATGCCGGACAAAGCAAACATTCTCTAAACTTATGCCTTACGAATTAGCTACTATACAATTTATGCCAGATAATTTAATTCCTCCAGAACTTATGCAGGACAAGGAAGGTTTTCTAAACTTATGCCTTGTGAATTTATTTTTTTTGGTAAGAAAATAGCGAATTCATCGACTCTACTGGGGATCGAACCCAAATTCTCTGGTTTCGTAGACCAGCGTCTTATCATAAATAAAGATACTTTGGCCTACAAATTTTCATTAAATGACAAGCAGAGACAAAAATTTAAGACCAGTGATTTGAGGGGCAAAAATTAAAGACCAGTCCATATGAAGGGCAATCCGCGCAGAAAAAAGAAGTATAACTTGTCATGTCATGAGACCCATTATAAAGTTTCTCATTTTTGATACTTAGAAGAGGGAGTTTGATCGTCCCTCTTCGTCGTCCGTTGATGGGCCCATTAAAAAAAAAAAAATTGGGCCCTATATTAAACAGGTCCTAAAAAAAAAATAGATCCATATATATTAAACAACAACTAATATTTAAAAAAATTGTGGGCCCCATATTAAATACCAACCAGTATTATAAAACAAAAGTGAATCCCATATTTAAAAAACAAACAATGTTAAAAAAAAAAAAAAGTGGGCCCCATATTAAACACCATGCGTATTCGTAGCAAACACTAATATAATAAAGTTTTAGATACGGAGCACAAATTACAATGTTATATCAATCGTGTTTTGAACATAGTACATATAAAAAAAAAATTGGACCCCATATTAAACAGGCCCATAAAAAAATTGTAAAAAAAAAATTATGGGCCCCATATATATTAAACAACAACTAATATTAAAAAAATGTGGGCGCCCCATATTAAACACCATCCAGTATTAAAAAAAAGGTGGAACCCACCACATCCAAATTCACGGGAAAAAAAAAAAGTGAACCCCATATTAACAAAATCAAGTAATATTAAAAAAAAAAAAAGTGAATCCCATATTAAAAAAACAAACAATGTTAAAAAAAATTGTGGGCCCCATATTAAATACCGTGCGTATTCCTAGCAAACACTAATATAATAAAGTTTTAAATACGGAGCACAAACTACAATGTTATATTAATCGTATTTTGAACATAATATCTCATATTGACAAAATCAAGCAATATATATAAAAAACAAATGAATCCCATATTAAAAAAATAAACAATGTCAAAAAAGAAAAAAGTGCAGACTTTGTATTTTTAGCAAACACTAATATAATAAAGTTTTAGATACGGAGCACAAATTACAATGTTATATCAATCGTGTTTTGAACATAGTATATATAAAAAAAAAAAAAAAAAAAAATTGGGCCTTATATTAAACAGGCCCATTAAAAGAAATTGTAAAAAACAATTGTGGGCCCTATATATATTAAACAACAACTAATGTTAAAAAAAAAATGTGGGCCCCATATTAAACACCATCCAGTATTAAAAAAAAAAAAAGTAGAACCCACCACATCCAAACTCACGGGGAAAAAAAAGTGAACCCCATATTAACAAAATCAAGCAATATTAAAAAAAAAATGTGGGCCCCATATTAAACACCGTGCGTATTCGTAGCAAACACTAATATAATAAAGTTTTAAATACAGAGCACAAATTACAATGTTATATTAATCGTGTTTTGAACATAGTATCTCACATTGACAAAATCAAGCAATATAATAATAAAAAAAATGAATCCCACATTGTGGGCCCCATATTAAACATCATCCAGTATTAAAAAAAAAGTGGAACCCACCACATCCAAACTCACGGGAAAAAAAAAAGTGGATCTCATATTAACAAAATCAAGCAATATTGAAAAAAAAAAAAAAAGTGAATCCCATATTTAAAAAACAAACAATGTTAAAAAAAAATATGGGCCCCATATTAAACACCATGCGTATTCGTAGCAAATACTAATATAATAAAGTTTTAAATACGGAGCACAAACTATAATGTTATGTTAATCGTGTTTTGAACATAGTATCCCATATTGACAAAATCAAGTTATTATGTTCACTAAATATACTTAAAATATTTATATTTTAAAATAAGATAGAATTTAAGGCAAAAGACAACATGACAAGTAAAATGAACTAAACCGAGAATATTTACCAACAATTAAAAAATAGTATTTCTTCGTTTAGATAGAAAATCAATTTCTACAACAAGTCTTCTCTTTTAAAAAATATTAATAAATTTGCCGATTTTATATTCGTAGCAAACATTAATATAATAAAATTTTAGATACGGAGCACAAACTACAATATTATATTAATCATGTTTTAAACATAACATATACTCTCTCTCTCTCTCTCTCTCAAACATAACATATACTCTCTCTCTCTCTCTCTCTCTCTCTCTCTATATATATATATATATATATATATATATATATATATATATATATAATCACTATTCAAAGACAACTACATACACATAGATGCACTATAATCTAAAGTGTTGGGCCCGTACGCAGCACGGGCATAAACCGTCTAGTAATGAATAATATGAATTGGTAATTTGGAATAAAAAAAAAAAGTAACTTGTTACTCACTCCCTCTGTTCCATTTTAATTGTTGCTTTAGTTTTTTTTCACGCCCATTAAGAAAATATTATAAAAAATATAAGGTATAGTTTACTAAACTATCCCTATTTATTAGATATTTTTTAGAATTAAGCAATATTAAAAGAAACTACTTCTTTAATGTTAAGAGTATAGTTGGAAACAATTGTCTACTTTGATCTTGAATTCCACTTATTTTGAGACTTTTTTTTTTTGAGCTATAACGACAATTAAAATAGGACAAAAAGAGTAGATATCAATATAGAAAACTTAAATTCGTTGAGTAATAAAAATCCATTTGATTAATGTGGCCTCTGTTAGGTCGACTCTATTTTATGTTACAATAATGGAAGCCTTTAGTGATTTAAATATGAAAGAAAATCCCTGGTCACTTTTCACAAGGTAAAGTAAGATTGATGAAAATTAAGTTGAGCATAGAGATTGTGGATCGTCCAATCCTTTTTCTTGGTTAATGGATAGAGATTCATCTTTCCTTCATCCGTACATAGGGGATCTCCATCAAACTAGACACCGCCCCCCCTCTCCCTCCAACCCCCAACATGTATTTTTCTAATTTAATGATTGAATTCTTGCACCACCAACCAACTCAAATTTTGCTTCACTTTTTCCGCTAATATTAAATCACCAAAGTCAATTTAATGGCATCCTATGATGTACATATTCGCATAGCTAGGATGTAATGTTTGGATGAAATACATGAACAATCCTTTAAATTTGTCAAATTTAGCTCCTCAAGTTAAGGTTTGTTTCAATTAAGTACTTGAATACATGATAAAGTGTTCCTATATTAAATACTTTCGACCTGAATTTTGGAAAAATAAATGCGCATGATTTCAAGTGCCGTTATGTAAATAAGTTAATCACATAAAGTATGTCACGGCCTTTAATTATAGTATACGCATTAGCCTTGATAAGTCATCCAACCTCAAGCTTGTTTCAATTAAGGCTGATGTGTATAAACAAAGGAGGTGATATATTTTATGTTGTTTACTCATCTACATAGTTAGTGCTTGAGAACATGCGCAAAATAATTTTCAAATTTTTATAGAAAGTGTCTAATAGAAACCTTTTTTTCATGTGTTCGATGGAGAGGGATTCGAACCCCCGGTATTTCACAAAATACTTCGATTTTCAAGACCGAGTGGTCAATTGAAACATGTCACAATTTGATTTGTTGAAATGAATTTCTTCGACAAGTTTAAAGGATTGTCAATATATTCCACCTAATATTTTATTTATAACCTAGGTCTCTTATGCTAGCATGTATGACATAATAAGAATATAACTTATGAACCTTATATAAATAGAAAATGACAATCTTTTATTACTTATCAATAACCTTTGTTTATACTCTTGAGTTATAATAGTATGATGCAAAATTTATAATTTTTTTAATACGGCAGACATGAGGCTTTTAGTCTGTTTGGCCAAGCTTATTTTTCTCCAAAAGTGCTTATTTTTTCAAATAAGTGCTTATTTTAAAAAAGTAAGGTTTTGGCCAAGCTTTTGGGTGAAAATAAATGCTTCTGGGGAGTAGCATAAGCATTTTTTCAGAAGTTAAAAAAATAGCTTCTGCCCAAAAACACTTTCGAGAAAAATACACTTTGAAGCACTTTTTAAAAGTTTGGTCAAACACAAATTATTGCTCAGAAGTGTTTTTTGAATTAATTGAGCAAACACAAACTGCTTTTCGCCAAAAGAACTTTTTTTTCTTCAAAATAAGCTGATTTTAGAAGCTTGGCCAAACAAACTATTCAAATACTACACTTAAGTCACTTTAAAGTCGCAATAATATATAAGTCCTAATCAAGAAAAGGAAAATTTAAAAACAAACCTGACTCATGACTTGTATTCTTCCAAAAGTTATACGGAGTATTAATTAAACTTGATATAAAGATCTGATGAGAATAAGTTTTTTCTATAAGATGTTGTTTCGTAAAGTTTCTGTCACCCATTTTTTTTTTTTTTTTTTGATATTCTTTAATTTATAAAGATTTAATAATATTTGAACATAGCTTAAAAAAATGGTATGCGCACTTTCTCCTCTTTTGTAATTTTTACGAATTCAAAGATACACCTGAATGCATTCGAAAAGGATGGATCTTCTTCTTTCGATTAAGTTGATGATAGTATAACACATAAATGAAAGACACATTTCCAATTGAGTGCATTGGTATGGAGGATAATGTTGAAAACTATTTTACTTGCAAATTGTTTAACATTGAGAATTGTTTTTCAATGGTTATATGTAATAAGTATGTGAAATGTGGAAACAATATAAGGTGTAGGATAAGGTGGGAGGTGACAGATATCCTGTGAATTTAGTCGGAGTGCGCGCAAGCTGGCCCAGACATCACGATTATAAAAAAATAAAAATAAAAGTAACAGAATATACTTTTGATAATATCTTTCGTATTAAGCATTAATCACGGTGTAAATTTTAATTAAAGCAACAAATTAAAAATCATTTTTTTCACTTCCTTTTAGTCGCAATATAGCTTTTGATTCTTTTGATCTCTTCTAAAAATTTAGACATTCTTCAATAACTATATGAAAAATCATATGCTCCGTCTCTTCAACGCCACCCCAAAACAGAAGTGAAAGAAAGGCCAATAATGATGATTTGGCTTCATAAGAAGTGGAGCACTTTATGAACTATGCTCAGGTCCCCTTGAAAATAAAGATTTGACCAAATCACAATTTTCCAATCAACCTAGAGAAGACTATTTTTGCTTCCCTCTCTCACATGAAAATCAAAAGGAAAATCAACTAAGTTTGTGTACTTCTTTTAATAGCTGTCACTAGGGGTGTTCATGGTTCGGTTTGGGTCGGTTATTGATTAAAACCATAACCAAACCAATTTAGTCGGTTTTTAAAGGTCTAAAACCATAACCAAACCAAATAAAATAATAACCACCGATTTGGTTATTGTCGGTTTGGTTGAATTTTTCGGTTTATGACTAGCAGCCATGAGACTTATCAGTAAAACATTAAAAAGTTGAAAAAGACATGTCTTTTTTTTTTTGTTCAAACGATAACTTTTATTTATCGTTTAAGGTGGAACATACATCATAGAAATATTTTCACTATTAGTGATAGTGTCATACTCAAGTTACCCAAAGTTGCTAAACTATTACATATAGAGCTAAAAACTAAATAAGTAGTGGCTGCACCATTTTTGTCATCTTAATACACATACTTGGAAATAAAGTAGAGCATAGGAGCTTTTAGTTGTTGTTACAAACATACATATTAATTAAACATAAAGACTACCTAAAATTAAAATGAAAATATATGAAATAAAAAAACTGTGTAATGATCCCAAACTTTGGGGCAATACTTGCATTTTGTCCTCAATTCTCCCATTTTATTAAAAACACCTTTTGTAATGATCCCAAACTTCAGATGTTTTTCTATCATTATCCCCAGGGCTAGGGTCTCGATTACAAAGAGTTGTTCTTTTCTGCCTTTTAGGAGGATTACCCACGGAAGAAGTATTAGGGCATTACCATGTGCTTGAGTTGCAGCAAATGCTGATGTTACTGAAGTATCTTTTATAGGAACCTTCAAATCTACAACCGCTATCCTTTTCATATGAAAAATATTAAAAGTTTAGGACCCATTCAGACAAGAAAAAAGAAAGGTATAAATTAGGGAAAAAAAGAAGAAACAACCTAAAATCAAATGGCTGACAAAGAAAGGATAAAAATTTAAGTTAAAGACATTAGACTCTAACGTGAGCTTCTGTGTTATGTCCCGTATTTTTATACATTGGGAAAACCCGGATTAATTATGATAATTCAAGGCCAAGACCATTCCGGGAATTGAAGTCGGGACTTTTGACCTTTGATTTTATTTTGAGACATAAGTTATATATGAAATTGTTGGTATTGAACACTTAGGGAAAATTGGGACCACAATTCATAAATTTAGAATTAATTTACCATGGTTAGATTAGTAAGTGAGATTAAAATTTAATCACTTCATTAAATAATTAAGCCTAAGGGGCCATTTGGGCCCCACCCGAATATAAAAAAAAAAAAAAAAAAGGAATCAAATCTGAAAATTAACAAAACAAGGTGGAATGGTGAATCATCAAGTGGGGGAGTACGTGTAACATGATGGGAAACCATATATATTTAATAGGGCATAGTGCAAATGACACTTTCAAAGTCATTTGTTGAAAATTTGCTTTCAAGAACAAGAAAAGGTACTCATAGTTGTTCGGCCAGCTTGACTTCTTTGAAGGAGAAAGCTGATTTTTTATTACTTGATAAAATTTTAAGGCAAAGGAAAGGAAATGAAGGTGGAAAGGAAGGCAAGAATAAGTATAAAAGTTTAAGATACAAATTGGAGCCAAGTATCTAAGGTAAGAATTGGCCACTCCTTTTATATTTAGAATGAGTTTGGATGTGTTGTGAATATGTATAAATGTGAATTGAGTGTATAAAAAAAAATAAAAAATTTTGCATGAAGATATTGGATTATTGTTGTTGAATTTTTAAGTGAGCCGTGGGATGGGTTTATGTGAAGTAATGCTCAAATTTCTTGTACATGTATTGAGGATGGTTAGAATGTGGTAGTGTGTATGAAGGGAATGAAAATTATGGAATTTGGTATGTGGTTATGTTGAAGCCGTGTAGGGGCTGGTTTAGGAGAATTTATGGACTGATTTAATTGATGCTTTAGTTGTTGATTGTTATGGACATTGTGGTGCATTGTTTGCATTGTAAACATGTGGGCTTGATGTGTAAAAGAAATGCTATGTGTGATGAAGGAAAGCAGTCCAATTCGTGGACTGTTTTGGATTTGAATGTGTAAATAAGTTTCATATGTTGATGTTGGAACCGTGGGCTGTTTTGGAAAATAAAAATAAAAATTGTGGATTGTTGGAAATATTATGTGATTTGTATAGAATGTTCTTGAATGTTGTTGGTATGGGTTTGGGTTAATAATCGAATGTACGAACGATATTGTGGCTTTAAAGTAAGCCATTAAATTGAATAATTGGAAAGTTGTCGAATGGTGTAAAAGAGAGCTACTAATGTTGTTTTGCCTTTCGGATTGATTATTAATGATACTAGGTTGGTTATTGTGGTTGTTGTTGTTGATTTTTGAGCGAGTTAAATTCTCGGGATGGCCTATTTACAGGGGAAATGCTGCCGAATTTTCTGTAGAATTGAGAGTTAGTTTGGAATGAATAATTACTTAAGTGCCTATGGTTAACATTGGATATTCATGGGCATATTTGTAGACCTTGGGGAGCCCGAGGCGTAGATTTGGATTAGCGTTAGATTGGCTAGCTTGGAGTGCGTACAAGGTATGTAAAGCAACCTTCCTTCTTTTGGCATGCCTTAGTTTTACATAGGCTAGATTAGAACCTTAAGGGAATTCCAAATTCGAAATCCGAGCATGATATGATCCTTATATAATTCTTGGCACTCTTATGTATGATTTGATGAAATATGAACCATTATGTCTTTGAAATAATCGCTTTCCGAATTTTGCATAGAAAGGTTTCACTTTAAAGAATTTTGAATTTTTTGAATGCCATGTATTTTGCATAAAGGCTCGGATTGCTCCAATATTTTTATAGGAGTTTGCATGATGTATAATGAGTATGTTTTCCATAGGCGGGCCCGACTCGGGTCAATACCCGTCCGTGGGTCCCGCGACTTTCCTTTATGTAATTCGGGAACTTTTGAAAGAATTCGTTATGATTATTATTTCGATTTTCAAGTATGATCATTTTACTTATGTTTGAGTTCATGATAATGATTTTATGCATATGACTACTCACGACTCTACTCGTGCGTTCTGTTATATCTTTCGCTGGTTCCCGGGCCGGTTCTGTTATGGTGCGCGCTTTGATATACTTCGGAGTTATGCTGTGTTTATGGTTCACCGAGCTACTCGCAAAAGAGGGTCGGGTTCCACATATATTTGGTGTTATGCTGTGTATGGCGTTATGTTGTGATGTGATATGTGACGGGGATACGGAGATTTGAAACATTCTGGTGTTATGCTGTGTTATGGCGCCATCGACGGGCGGGCGACCATATTCTTCTGTACCCTACGCATGACTTACATATTTTTTAAAGTAAACAAATTTTGATATGTTGGATTTATACTTATGTTCTGTACTACTATTTCGTTTATGCCTCAGATTTGTTTCTGTATTTTCTGCTTTGCATACTCAGTACATATTTCGTACTGACCCCCTTTCTTCGGGGGGCTGCGTTTCATGCCCGCAGGTACAGACGCACAGTTTGGTGATCCACCAGTTTAGGACACCATCTTCTGCTGTTTGGAGTGCTCCTCTTATTCCGGAGCCTACATTTTGGTATATATACTTGTTTGATGCATATGTATATATTTATTCAGGGGTACGGCGGGGCCTTGTTCCGCCATATGATCCGTTTGGTCTGTTTAGAGGTCTGTAGACGTATTTGTGGGTGTGTGTGCCTACTTCTGTACAGATGTGTTTATATGACCCTGTTCGTTATGGCAGCCTTGTCGGCGTGCACTTTGTATATGTTTTGGGCCGTTGCGCCATCTGTTAGCCTTGCCGGCTTTTTGATATAAGTATATGTATATGTTTGCGCTGAAATGTGTCCGATACAGTTTGACATAGTTTGAGACGACATATAGTGTTTATGGCCGTATATGCTATTTGGATGTGATCAGATATGGATAGGTATGTCAGGGTGCCCAAGTAGGGCGCCAGTCACAGCCTACGGGGTTGGGTCGTGACATTCTATTTGTAGGTTTACACTTAACACTTGAAGAGTTAAAACACTTAAAGACATGGGCTTGGACATATTCTTAAAAACATGGGCCTTAAACAATTATGTGAAATAAGTAGACCAAAAATCAAATTAATGATTAAAAGGTATAAAATATTTATAGTTATTTATGAAAAACTAATATTATACATATAAATAATTATAAAATTTATGTATATAATTTATCGGTTTGTTCGGTTATTTATTCGGTTATTTTTTAATATAACCATAACCAAATCAAATATTATCGGTTTTTAAAATTTAAAACCAAATCAAACCAAACCAAACCAAACCAAATGTCGATTTTTTTATTTGGTTTGATTAAATTTTCGGTTTGATTTTGGTTTTAACCAAAACCGTGAACAGCCCTAGCTGCCACAAGAAAGGCAATATTTCATTTTCAGCATTAATTAAACAGGTTGTGGGGATGTCTCATACCCCATAGATAATAATACAATTAGAACGGAAAAGGTCCAAAAATACCCCTGAACTATTGAAAAAGGCTCATAAATACCCTCCTTCCACCTTTTGGTCTAAAAATACCCTTAAGGTTTGTTTTTGGCTCAAATATACCCCTTAAACTAACAAAGTTAAAGTTAACTCTTTTAAAAAGCCAAATGACATTTTGTGATTAGACACATATATTATTTAATTTAAAAATTAAAAAATATGAACAAAACTGATTTTTTTTTTTTGCATTTTGTGAATTAATCAACGAAATATGTTTTTTTTTGCATTTCGTGAATAAAAAAACGAAATAGAAAATTATAATTTTTTTTTGCATTTCATGTATTGAAAAATGAAATAGGATAAAAAAATTAATTTTGTTCATATAAAAACAAAATTGAAAAATATATTTTGTCCAATTTTCCAATTTCGTTTTTATATGAACGAAAATAATTTTTTTTTATCCTATTTCGTTTTTTAATACACGAAATGCAAAAAAAAAATTATAATTTCCTATTTCGTTTTTTTATTCACGAAATGCTAAAAAAAAACATATTTCGTTGATTAATTCACGAAATGCAAAAAAAAAAAAAAAAAACAGTTTCGTTCATATTTTTAAATTTTTTAGTTTTTCATTTTTAAGTTTCCACACAATTTTTTTTAAAAAAAAATATGTAAATTACGGAATTTTATTATTGGCAATTTTTTTTTTAAATCTGGAATTTTAAATTACTGGAAATTTATTATTGGCAATTTTTTTTTTAAATTTGGATTTTTTTTTAAATTACGGAATTTTATTATTGATCAATTACAAATTGCCATTTGGCTTTTTAAAAGAGTTAATTTTAACTTGTTAGTTTGAGGGGTATATTTGAGCCAAAAACAAACCTTAAGGGTATTTTTAGACCTAAAAGGTGGATGGAAGGGTATTTTTAGACCAAAAGGTGAAAGGAGGGTATTTATGAGCCTTTTTCAATAGTTCAGGAGTATTTTTGAACCTTTTCCGCAATTAGAATAATCTGTCCAGCTGTGTTTAGCATGTAATAATGCACCAACGAGTTATACGTACTACTTTTTAAAGTTGTGCGTCGGCCAAAAAAAACAAATCCATCCCTTTTGTCCCTCATTTCTTGCTTCCTTTTTCCGATTTCTTTGAACTGAAATCTTGTACTCAATCCATCATCTCAATTTATGTGACATCATTTATCAAAATTTAAGAAAACAGAAAGATTTTTGAAATTAATGGTTCAAAACAAGCCTTAGATATTTATGTAGCTGTAAATTATTTCATAAAGTTAAATTATTTTAAAATATAAAAAGGTGACATTTATTTTCAGACAAACTAAAATAATAATAATAAGAGTGTCACAAAATTAGACATAGGGAGTAACAAATAACAATAATTGAGAGAGTCAAAATCCTTTAATGGTGTAAACCCATAAAAGAGGAGAGCTTAAACAAAGAAAGTTGACTTGATAGTTATTTAGTTAAGGGCAGGATCGATGTCCATTAATTTTTTACAAATGATAAATTAACGTATAGCACAAATAATTTTCATAAAAAGCTTAAAATGATAACTTGAAAAATAGAATAATTATATGCTATAGCATATTAAATGCACTAATTGATAGAGTAAATATTTAACTTTGAAATGGTTTAAAGAAAAATATTACTGCAATTTCATTTAGTGAGCGGTCTTTTCCCTTCTGCACTGTTTGCATACGTAGCTTTAAACCTTTTCTTATGTTCCTTCTTTTTGTTTACCCCTTTTCTTTTCTTTTCTTTTTCTTTGTTCTTGGCACCCATAATTACATTGGCTTTCCTCAGATTCCCACTTTGCTTTAATATCTAATTTAGCTAGCTTAAGATATGCACTTGGCATAGAAAATGAAAAGAAGAAGAAAAATACATAAAACATGTGAAAGTGGACCCTAGTCGTTACTATTTTCTTTTTTTCTCTTCTTGTACCTTCAGTCTATGCCACCTATGAAAACTAGGTAACCCATTATCTTATAAATATTCCTCCATTTTGCTTCAAAACTCTTACCTCCTTTTCTTCTTTATTTGGTTCTTCTATATGTTTTTTCTTCTTTTTTTGGTGATTTAATTTGAATAAGGAATTAAGTCTATGGAAGGTTTTGAAGTTCATAATCATCAAAAGAGTGGAAGTTGTTGCATGGAAATGAACGAAGAAGGGGCAATAAAAGCGGGACAAGGATGAGTTGAAGAATATTATGCAACTCTTAGGCAAGTCTGACACTTGGCTTCCATTTTCAATTTGACACTCTCTTTTTATCTTTCTCTTTTTTTTAATTTCCTCAAGTCATTCCAGTTTCTTCACAATTTAATTATAAGCTTGGGTCTTTGATCAAAGGGAAAACAATACAAGAAAGAAGAAATATTAGAAGGTTCCAGGAAATGGTCTCTTGTATTTTTAGTTTTATCGAAGCTCCCAGAGACTAAGAAATCTTTGGAAGGTTTAGTCTTTTTTTTTTTTTTTTTTTTTTTTTTAATTTCCTTGTATTGTGTTTTTTAAGAGAACGATCAACTTTGTAAACTCAAATTTCTTTTCTAAAGTCTGCAAATTTACAATTCCGATGTTCACTTTAACTTCATAGAACATCAAACATATAACTGTGGTCTCCTATTCCTCTTTCCATCAATTAGTGCAATATGAATATGTTTAGTTGTTTCTATCGTTTCTTAATAGGTTCTCACATTTCATTGTTACCAAGTCTATTTCAAAGATGGAATTATATTCAAAGCAAAATTTTAAGGATGATTAATGGAAGGAAAAAATAAGATGATTTTGTGATAAGTAAGAATCATTAATAATTATAATAATAATAAAGTAAAAAAAATTGTTTGAATATATAAAGTCTATTGTGCTTAATGAGGGCTGATCGATGCAGTTTAGTTGTAATATTTATGAAGTACATGATCCTGCTTTACATTACATCGATAAGTGAGTGAATTAGGTGTGGTCCCTCTTCAAGTGTAGCAATAATTCCACTTAAGTATAGGAGTTTGATGACAATTATTTAGGGGCTGCTAAGGAATATTCAAGTCTTATTTCATCACCTACCTTAAACTATACTATTTGCTTCAGCCGTAAAAATTTGTTTAATTTATTCGTATAATAACTTATTACTTATTATTGAGAATATAGCTAGAGCCAAGCAGCAAGAACTTAATGAGAAACTCATACTGCACTCATAACTGGATACTAATTAACTTATAAATATTTCGATCTTTAAAGAAAGTTGAAAGTTCATAAAAGAACAAATTTGCCACTGTGACTTTGTTTTGACCAGGTCCATTTGTCATTGTTATGGTCTTAGTGCAAGTTTATGAATCATATGAATATTTTAGTGGACTTTAATTAGCTGCCTTTTATTAAAGCTAAGTTCGTTGAAACTTTTAAAATCCACTCGAACTCCAAAAGAAGGTGCAATAACTTTTCCCAGTCATGCACGAACAAACTACTATGTGAATGAAATCTAACTCAAATGGTTATTGGAGATTTAATGAGACAACAAAAGCTAACGCACCATATCCATGTGATAGTTAAAATACAGATTTGTGCATCTTTTCTTGTAAAAGTTATTGTCACTTTATCACATTGAATAGGGTACACCATACATAGTTCTTAATTAAATACTTCTATTAGCAATTTCAAACTTCTTTTTCTTTTTGTGTTTGCATTACGTTTTCAACTTCTAGTCATATTTTTGACATTTTGTCCAAATTATTACCCATTTCACAACCGCGTTGAATTATGCCTTCTGACAAGAACTTTCAAATCAATTCTTAGGAGAAAAAAATAAAAGAGGAGAAACGAGAGGAAAAAAGGATAAAAGGTTAAAGCAAGGGGTAGGGAAGAGGGAGAGGGGACATGATCCAAAAATGAAAATGTGTAACATATGCATTAATTTAGTGGCTTTATGCTATTACAGATGGAGGGGAAACAAGCAAGGGACATTGGGATAATCTAATTTTGAACCGTACTTTTTTCAAAGCGCTCGTCAAAAAAACACTTTTAGTGAAAAACAATTTGTGATTGATTAATTAATTTTAAATTTAATCAGTAATTAGCGTTTGACTAAGTTTTTAAAAAATAATCAATTTAATATCTTGCATACATCCTTAATTTTACCATTTAACTGGGTTAAGTTATATCTATGCTCACTTTAGTTTATAATTCTTAAGATTAAATTGTTTGCGAATAAGTATTTCACATAATTTTCTGTCTGTCAGCAAGGTTTTATTGGATCAACGTTTCTTCATGGCCTAGTACTTCATCAACAAATAACCAAAAGTTGAAATATTTCGAGTTTTTTTATTCCCTTTCTGAATAGAAGATGAGATCAAATTTAATCTTTTTAAACATTTATTTGCCCAAATAAAGAAAGAGAATCTCTTCGCGGATTAGGGTTACTACTGTAGTAATTCCGTGACAGAAATAGAGGTTTCTTTGTAGTTTTTCTAACATTTTAGGTAAACCAACAACTACCATGACCAGTATTTTAAGATGTGGATGAAGATGACTTGATAATTCCCCTTATTGTCTCATTACGAAAATGTTTAGTTCAAATTTAAAAAATTAATTAAGTTTTGGTTATAGTCGTCATTAGTGGAAAGGGACAAGTAACCAAAAGGACTTGATTAGATAATAAAAAGTAAAATTAAAGTATCTTTAGGGCAATCAATTTATAATTTTCAATTGGTTAATGACTCGTCAAGAACGATTAATTAACAAATTACATTAATCATCAAAGTGGTGTATTAGTTCAGATGGCAGTTCACGACCTTGATTATGAAAGATATCAAAGCTTTTATGATTAGTTTAAAAAATTATTATATAAAGTTTTCTTAGTTGTCCCCTTGTCCTTTATATGATATCTTTGTTGGACTCCCAAATCGTTTGTGGGATGAGTACATGAATTCCTTATATGATCTTGGTCAATTCCCTATAATGAATTAACTTTTGCGGTTGAATTGAAATCATGATGAAACTCATCTCAATACATTGTTTGTGATGTTGGGTCCACTATCTTATATCGTCTTGCACAATTCTTTCCTCATTAGTTAAATTTTGTGGTTGAGTTAGACGCAAATTTATTTATTTATTTAATAATCATTTAAGTAACATATATTTGATAACATTCATTGGGTTTCCTAGAGTTAGCTATGTCAGGTGGGTAGGTTGGATTAAGGATTAAATTAATAAATAAGATATTTATAGAGATATACGTAATTAAACCCCTAATTAGAAGAAAACAATATACGATAGTATTCCAGTTTCAAAACAAAGCAACAAAATCTCCACATAATATATACAACCCTCGACAAACCCCACAAAAATAGGAATTTTAAAAATCTTCCCTTATATTCTGTTTCTTCTTATTTTCTCTTTTAGAATTTCAAGCACATAACATGAAGAACTAGAATCACTCGTCATTGAGATGAAGCTTTGACGTTGAAATTCGGCTTTGGAAAATCGAAAATATGTTCAAATATTGTTATTTCAAACGATTAGAAACATCTTGAGGAGCTTATATCTCAAATTGGGACAATTTGATGCAGATTTATTGAGGTTTTGAATTGAATTTCAAGCTGAAATTTGAGGTTGAAGAAGAACAGTCTCATATATTTTACCTGTAAATCATATGTATATCACATGTATGACGTATGTATGTCACAATATATTATATGTATGTTATGTGCTCATCATGTATATATTACCGTTGCACATGACATACATAGGATATATACAAGATATACACATGACATATAATGATATACAATCAGAAATCTCTATAAAAGCATCCTTATATAACAACAATTCACTAAAACAACCAAATTTTTCTCGGAATCGATTTTTTATGTTACATTTTAGCTTTCTATAACAACTTTTTACCTATAACAAACAACAGTTATCTTTATGACAGTACGCTCTTTGTAAAATTACCTCTTTATATATAACATCTATCTTCTAATATAATAACTAACCATCTTTAGAAAAATAGAATCTCTAAGATTACCAATAATAGGTCTAGAGATTTTAGTCAAATATTTTGATACTTTAATACACTATTTATGACAACGAATATTATATGAATATATATTTCCATCATTAGAAGATTTTCTTTTTTTATACAAAGTGTGATTAAGCTTGGGGTTTGGGATTAAAGCTCCAACAGTCCATAGCAACATTAATTTTTCAAACAAATCTTTCCAACAATTAATGATTGTCGATGAGAACTTTGCTTCAAAGTTCAATCATTAATTGCTGGAAAGAGATATATCGATGAATAGGAGGGACAAAGAAAATTGAGATGTTTGGGAGGATACGCTCTATCAAAATTGGAGCCCAAAATAAAGGGATACACTTTTTCCTTTAATTGCTACAAAATAAAAAAGTCTTATTACGTAGTAATTATTTGAAAGTATCTACATAAAAAGTAATTAGAGCCCCTAAATTGCCATTTGGGGTGTACAATTTGGTAAAAATTTATTCGCACTGGGTGTTTATACTAAGCCAATAACTAAATAACACTCGTCACTTAATCTAACTGCAACTATTAGTGCTTAATCATAGTTAACTTTTATTTATTTTGCACATAAATCTAAAATAATAACTAAATATACTTGATAATATAGCTAGTTATTCCAACAGTGTTCATTTTGTAACTGGACAAAGATTCTATGATTTTGATATTCTAGTACTAGTAAAACCATCATTTTATTTGCATAAACACTTAAAGTAACCATCTTTTTTCATAAAACCATCATTTTATTTGCATAAACACTTAAAGTAACCATCTTTTTTCAATTTCTCCAAGCAAACTTAAACAATTAGCTAAAGTAAATTAAGCTAAACGGATATACTGCTGACCTTACAGTGACCGATTAGTCAATATTGGTAGGAAAACTATTTTCAAAGATTAATTTTTTTTCAAGTTAATGGTTTTGCAGTCTTGTGATCATATAATAACTATTGTAGAAAATTCAAGATTTTGCCCAAGCAATTGACAAAGACAAGATTAGAACTTAGAAAAAGTTAGGGAGAGAGATGAGAACTATGAATCCCTACCGTCACTTATGTACATAATATTCAAGCCACAAAATGCAGCAAGACTGCTAAGAAGATGATTGTGGGGAAATAAAACAAAGAAGATGACGACAACCCTAGAAGTTTGTAATGTTAGTTATTATGATTTTACTAATCTTCTTTTAAGTTTCTAATTTATTAAAAATAATTTTCTTGGAAGACCATTATCTTTATCTCCTAAATTAATTTAACTACACTT
Source organism: Lycium barbarum (assembly GCF_019175385.1). NCBI lineage: Eukaryota > Viridiplantae > Streptophyta > Magnoliopsida > Solanales > Solanaceae > Lycium > Lycium barbarum. Next base: position 38,788,888 of record NC_083346.1, read on the forward strand.
GGTGTAAAAATCCGGTGCGGGTAAGTTTTTTACCGCAATTTTTTTTTTAATAAATGAACCACTCAAATGTAACTTGGGTAGACATGGGCCGAGTCAAGATGAGCTAAACAATAAGTAATACTAATTCAATTCAATTTGTCCAACTCTTAAGTCTTACAGTTTGTTTGTTTTCTTATTATTTAATTAAACAAAAACTAATAAAAACTTATTTAACATATGAAATGAAATAATTTTTTTATTTTAAATATTTTGGCAAGGTCTCTCATGTGTTAATCTCGTCATATTTAGGTTAAATTAGTTCAACTTTTAAATGAGTTAAATCTGGATGGATCAAACTGGGCTTGGTTTATAAATGTCAGTAGCGGACGCATCCTTGTTCGAATGGTGTCAATTGACTCTCATTTGTTGAAAAATTACATTGTGTAGATAGGTAAAAAAAATTCATGTATGTATATATATATTTTATGTTAAATCCTTTTTACTTTTTCGTGTATTTACGTTCTTATATTTTAATTCCATTTCGTGAAAATTTTGGATTTGTCACTGTCTGGGTGAGACTCAACTCACTTAACAAGCCTACCCATTCCGTTGTCAAAATCCAACATATACACTAATGCGATTCATAGGTTTTCGACCTAGCAACAATCAGTGACAACACCCGCTAAAAGGACTTTTTTTTTTTTTTTTTTTTTTGGTGTTGCTGAAAGGACCTAAAATGTGTTATACCCAATACGAACTTATAGAGCAAGACTCTAGATTATGTCCAAAGTATCATTAATAACAAAATCTAACAAAAAGATAAAAGGTGTCACGCACATGTAACAAGTGCAAATCTTACTCCTATCAACTATAGCATGTGTGACATGTTGAGTGGCATTGTAACGTCAGCTAGCGAATTCGTATTGATGCCAATGAAAGGTCGGTCACATTATCTATGGAGTACTTTTTTTGTCCAAATTCTCGTGGCACACTTTTTTTTTTTTTTTTAATTTGTCCCAAAAGAATATCATATTTTTATAATTACTAGTTTTTTGATACGTGCATTGTATGTGTATGCAGTGGCGTACGCAGGATTTTTCATAAGCAGTGTCACCCTGTAAAAGAGTGAACAGCTGAATAAATCACTATAATAATATCATATTTTAAACAGAATGGCTCATAAATACCCTCCTTCCACCTTTGGATCTAAAAATACCTTAAGGTTTGTTTTTGGCTAAAAAATATCACTCAATTTAACAAAAAAAATTGACTGTTTAAAAAGACACATGTCATTTTCTAATTGGTGCCACGTTTTAATTCAGAATAATTAAAATTCACCCAAGTTTTAAAACCCAAACTCGTACTTGGCCAACCCGTTTTCACCTCCAACATTAAAACTTGGGTGAATTTTAAATATTTTGAATTAAAACGTGGCACCAATTAGAAAATGACGCATGTCTTTTTAAACAGTCAAATTTATTCTGTTAGTTTGAGGGGTATTTTTGAGCAAAAAACAAACCTTAAAGCTATTTTTAGACCCAAAGGTGGAAAGAGGCTACTTATGAGCCTTTTCTCATAGGTTAGGGGTATTTATGAGCCTTTTCCGTATTTTAAAAAGACAATTCAAATCATATTAATAAAACTCATTTCAAATACATTATTACAATTTTCCTCGATGAGATTTCATCGATCTTTTGAAAGGTATCCATAATAGCCTCATTAGAAACATTACTAAATACTTTTTTTTTTTCTATATAAGGCACCAAACAACCACTCAAAAGTTCATCATCCATCCGATTTCGTAAGTTAGTCTTAATCAACTTCATCGCAGAGAGCTCTTTCAACTGTAGAAACAGCAACTGGCAAAAGTAAAGCAAATATTACTTTTGAGTAAATATCAATATAATGAACCCTAAATAATTTCATTGTAGAAAGTAGAAAGAAATAAAATTATTGTCATGAACAAATTGTAAGCCCTTAATAAAATATTTTATTGAAGAAAGTGCTAGCCTGATATGGCATTCGGGATAAGGAACGAGAAGAACTTATATTCTAATTTGAAAAGTGGGCAGTCAGCAATTATATTCTAATTGATAAAAGAACTTTTAAGGCTATGACTTGTAAGAGCCTGTTTGGATTGACTTATAAGTTGCTTATAAGCTGTTTTCAGCTTTTTTGAGTGTTTGGCTGGCCATCTTAAAGTCATTTTGTGCTTAAAATAAGCTCAAAAAAATAATTGGGCCTGTTTGGCTTAGATTATCTAAAGCAGCTTATAAGCTATTTCCAGCTTATAAGCTGCTTTTTTTAAACCCATCCAAACAGGCTCTAAGTCCTTTTAAGGATTTAACTTTTAAGGCAAAAAGCTTTCTAATGAATTATGATCATAGTAACTACCGTTTTATGCCAGTTGATTTGGGATTTAATTTTATGCCAGTTGTTTTACTAGTTTTACTGTCGTTTTAGTGCCACCAGTTGATTAGGATTTTAAGTGTAACAAGAAGATTGAGGCTGAGTGGGTTCGAACTCAGGACCGCGCACGAAATTGGAACGCCTAACCAACAGAACAATGCGCAACTTTGTGTAGAAGCAGTGTCCCTATATTATTTTTACCTTCTAATTCTATTTTATTTATTTTTTAAATATGCATATCTAGTAAAAAAAATTGACGAAGCAGTGTCATGTGACACCCTTCGGATCAACGTCCTGCGTGTATGCCAAGTCATTTAGTATATGTTTTGTAAAGTGATATCAATATTAGTAAAAAACAATAATACGTATAAAGTAGACCAAGTGAGAAACATATTGTGATACTAGAGGTATCAAAATGGGCTGACCCAGCCCAACCCAATCCTAAAGGGCCAAAGAATTAAATGGGTTAGGAGGGGCTGACCTTTTTAATTGAAGGGTCTGCAAAATGGCAGCCTAACCCATCCCTAAGCGGGCCACAGGCTAGGATGGGTCAGTCCTTTAAGTTTTTTCGTCTTCCGAAATAATATTTTCTAAGTGATTTTTGGTACAATTTGAATATGAAACTTTTGCAATATAAAATAGAATCTTCTACCACCCATTTTTGCGCAAATTCATATTATAGAAGAAAAAATTCAAGAGAACAAATATAAATTATTATTTTTAATCACTAATTCAAATCACGTTCAAAAGAAATTAAACATAATATAAATTCTAAGACCAAAAAGTATTACTCCAATTTCTAATTACTACTTAGTAGTAAATACATTCTTTTTTCTCATTACTTTTTATCTTTTTGTTTAATTTACTTATATTTTTTGTAAAATTAATTAATTTATTATTCTTTTCTGATCTCAAGGGTTGGTGTCAGCTCAACCCTTGAGGCCGACGGGCCAAGAGAGGTTGAGCTTTTGAGCCTCACTTCTATATGGGCCAAAGAAATCTTAGCCTAACCTTACTTAAATAAAGGGTTGGGTTGGGTTGGGCTAGTCTCGCGAGCCAAGCCCATATTGACAGCTCTATGTGATAGATACAATCCAACATTAAGATTATTTGACCCTGTGTCTATAAACATATTGCGCTACCAATAGCCATTACTCCATTTGTCCCAATTTATGTGGTGCACTTTCTTTTTAGTCTGTCGTCAAATGAATGTCACATTTTATATTTAGAAATAATTTATTTTTATAAGATGATTTGCAGCATCACAATATCTAAGGCTTGTTTTGGATCATAAATTTCAAAAATCCTCCTTTCTTTTTTAAATTTCATGCCTAGTCAAATGATGTCAAATAAATTGGGATGGAGGAAGTATCATTGTGGTTAGTACATTGAATTGATTCTAATTAGTAAAAAGCACAAGTATTACTAACTGTGTGACTGAGTAATCCATATAACCTATTAGAAGAGTAAAAAATAAATTCAAACTGGATGCAATGTTAAATCTGTAAAGAAAAGAATAACAAATTTTTTGTTGATAAATAAATTCCTTCCAAAAAAATTCCAGGCCTACATTTCTTGTAACCAACCCCTTTATCAACAGCGTGCCTGTAACATTACTTGATTTTTTATGATAAGGAATAATTTTAGAGACCTTTCCTGACGTTTCGCTCCATCACACTGAAATCCCTTACGGTTCATGATATTACACTTACCTCCTTTATTTCAATTTTCTTGTAACAATCTTACCTTTACTTATTTTATTAATGTAAATAAAATATAATTTGACAAATCTGCCCTTTTGTAATGTTCAATTCTTTCAATTAATATTTCTATAAAAAAAAATTCTTTCAATTAATTATTTCTATCAAAATGTCATTTTTTTACAAGTTCATAAAAATAAAATAATATCGCAATTCCTTTGCTCAAAAATCCTGTTCTCTGGAAACATGGGTCAGAGGAAGGGAAGAAGAAGGTTGTCCCGTGTTTTAAGAGAAAAGGATTTTCGAGCAAAGAAATTGAGTTTTTTATTTTTCTTTTTAATGAATTTGTTAAATATGCTTACTGATAGAACTAATTAATCGAAATAATTTAACATTACAAAAGGGCATATTCGTCAAATTATATTTTATTTACATTAAGAAAATAGGTAAAAATATGATTGTTACAAGAAAATTGAAATAAGGGAGGTAAGCGTAATATCGTAAATCACAAAGAAGGTCAGTGTGATGGAGCGAAACGTGAGAGGAGGTCTATGAAATTATCTCTTAAGATAAAGTATCTATACTAAAATGAGTCAAGAACCACTTCGCCAAAAGAAATACTCTCAAATTAGCAAAGATTAATTTCAAACTTGAGAATACACTTATTGTAAGCAAAATGAGTCAGGAATCAATATCTAATAAATCAGAAGTACTATGTAATACTGGCTATCTATATGTATATAAGAAGAAAATAGGTATAAGTAAGTTGCCAAGGCATAATATCAAGAACTTAAAAAGATCTTAGCATATAAAGTGACATCACCGTCAATTATCTTGCTTAGAAATATAAATTTTGCTTATTCAAGCGCATTTTCAAATCCCAGCGTATAAACGGTGAAACTTTCCAACATATAAACGGTGAAACTTTCTCCTGGTTATTTCAGAAAATGTCCATTGTGTAGTTAGTTCTTTCATGTACCCACATGAAAAAATAAAAACCCTAACTCTAAAAAGTATCTTCATTAAACTCTTAGGAGCAGAATTCGTCCAAAATAAACTACGACAATCGGCAAGTGAAGAAACACAAAATATACATGAAAAGGAAATTGTCATTGTATGACAAGGATTATGTACTAAATATGAAGTCCTCATCACCGATGCAACATGTTTACTTACCATAGTAGCACGATTATTGGCGGAGTCAGAATTTTCATTAAACTTTTTAAAATATATAAAAATAAACACATAAAAAAGACAAAAGGAATTAAACATAAAATGAAATGAATCATAAACTCTGAGGTTCCACCATGGCCCAAAAGAGAAAACAAAAGCAAGCAAGTGCATATATGAACTAACTTGTTTGGAAGTATTAAAGAACTCTGATTTATTCACTTACGATTCCTGATATATTTTTCAACCAAAAATATGGCGTTATGCTTAATTGAACAGTTTCAAAACTTATCAGCCGAACTTTTTGAAGTAGTGTATCTCTTAACATTCATGACAGAGCGTTTCCAGAAAAAACACATCCTTTCGGGTTTGGATTATTTTTGCGCCACAGTTTTTTTTTTTTTTTTTTTTTTTTTATAAGTAGGATAATTAGTAATTATTTATAAGGGTATTAGTAATTTAACTTTTAAATTTTGGAGTTCCTGCTTTTAATATTACTACTATATATATATAAGGGACAACCAAGGGCTTTTGTAGTCCTCACAAAAATTTCCAATAAAATGTCAAACTTTTCAATTAATTCTTTTAGGTCCTGATCTTATTTCTAAAGTCAAATTTACTTTTTGTTCGTATGGTCTACTTTTTAAAAGCTGTCGAACTTCCTGCCTCATTTTTTATGATTTTTGGTTTTGTATCGGTGCCCAGTATCTGCATTGGAGCCGATTAATCTGGATTCGCGTTGCGTAGGGCGTATTTGGGGGAAACGCTCCCTACCAAGGATTTTTCCATACCCAAGGTCGAACTCGAGAATCTTGGTTAAGGGAGGAGCAGCCCCATCCGCTGCACTTTATTTTCCCTGTTACTTTTTCCTATTGATCTTATCTATTAACTTAAAAAATAGTTATTTCCTCGCTAGATTTTTGCTTCTTGTTGCTCTCCCGTTTTCTCCTTATTCATTTGTTGCCTGTAAAAGTAAGCATTTCTTTTACTTTATAATTGTATTATGAAATTTTAGAATTTTTGAAAATTATTTTACTCACATGTAGGCATTTATTTTACTTTATATTTATACTTTAATGAGCTCATATATGTCTAAAAAGATTGTTACTAAAATGATTCCGGGACAGTTTTAAAAATTATTAAATGATGTCATATAGCATTGAAAATAGCGACAGTTTTATCAGTGAAGATCAATTATCTTTAAAATCTCTTGTTTGGTTAACTAAAATTAATTTTTTAAACACAAAATATGTTTGAAGCAAGGCGGAGTTAGAGTGTCGGCTACGAGTTTGGTCGGATTCGGTAGTACTTCGGTTCAAATTGTATATTTGTCTTAAAATTTTATTAAATATGTATAGGTTATTAATTTAGAACAAAATAACTTTAAAAATTAGGATTCAGAACTCATAAACTTCAAATTCTAGCTCCACATCTGATTTGAAGTAAATAATTTCATCAAAACTGAATGTTAAAATACTAAAGGACTGAAATGAAAGTATTGCTTTTATATATTGAAAATATACTTATTTGAAATTTAATTACTACTAACATAAATTATATTTCTTTAATTATAATATCTAATTTTATATTAAGCCCGGGCCTCACAAAACTAGTAATATAGATAGATAAACAATTTAACTTTAAAATTTCTCTTTTACCCTTAATAAAATTATTTATAGCTAAAGAAATATCTAAGATTTGTTTTAGGCTATAAATTTCAAAAGTTTTCAGTTCTTTCTTAAACTTTGTGACCCGTCGATGCCACATAAATTGGAACGAACAAGTAACTATTAAGTAGATAACTCAACCATAGGTTGTTTTTGTCCGGAACAAGCATATACATCAATACACACATAAACATGTTTATCAGGGATCGATCTTACATAATGTATAAGCGTTCACAAAACATTAAAATGCTATCACGGTACAATTTTCAACTTAGGATTCGGCAACTTTTCAATAACAGAATGAATCAATAATTATCGAGCAAGCATCATGAACGTCAATTAATGTAGCCGTCTAATTAATCAAGTCTTAGTTAAAGACATTTATGCTAGTTTTTCTCTTCCCACTAATAGAAGCTTCCAAGATGTCACACCCCAAATTTGAAGCGGCATGACTGGCACTCGATGCCAAACTAGGCCCCGAGCGAACCACTCTAAATCTGAAACTCTGCTAAGGCCTACCTGCACACCGACAATATCAACCAACCGATGAGGTCGTAATCTGGATATATATATAAACAAATGCTGTTTGTCTCGTCTGAACTGGGCACAGACACACCCAAAATATATATACACAAATGAGCAAGCCGACGAGGCTGCTATGTAGGCTGAACAACAAAACTGAGAGGCAACATGGCTACATAATATCCCAACTACATACAACTGTCTACAGACCTCTAGGGAACACGAGCTGTAGAAAGGACAGGACAAGGCTCAGGGGCGGAGCCATATTAGCTCCAGGGGGTTCCGAACCCCCTCAGCAAAAACTTACAGTGTATTTTCAAAGTTAAAATTATTTTATTATATATATATATATATATATAGTAGATGTTGAACCCCCTGACTTCTTCGTGTATTTACCTTTTAGAATTTTTGAACCCCCTGGATGAAATTCCTAGCTCCGTGTCACGACCCAGCCCCGTGGGTCGCGACTGGTGCCCTATTTGGACACCCAAACAGACTTACGTACCAGATCGATATATCAAAGACTTATTCAAATTTAATATACGTTATTTATACGGATACTGAGAAACAGACATCATCTTAAGCGGTCACCTGTAGCAGAAATATCATACCAAAAGCCGGCAGGCTGGCGGAATACACATCGCCCGAATATACATACATATACAAACATATGGGCCGTTTTGGCCATAATAGCAAACGAGACCGCTTAAGGCACAAATCACGAACATAATCGAACAAACATGACCCATGACCCACATATATGTCTACAGGCCTCTACAAACCATAACAGAAACATATGACGGGACAGGGCCCCGCCGTACCCCAAATAGTCATATACATATATATACATACAGAAATATGTACAGTGGAAGATATGTACCAAAAATATTGGCTCCGGATCAAAGGGAGCACTCCGAATAGCAAAATAAGTGCCTTACACTGGCGGGTCACCAGAACGAACGTCTGTACCTGCGGGCATGAAACGCAGCCCCCGAAGAAAGGGGGTCAGTACGAAATATGTACTGAGTATGTAAAGCATGAAATGCAGTAATCCGGATCATAACTGAAGTGAGAAGTACAGAAAATGGATACAGAATTAGTATATCAAAACCTGTGCTGAAAATATAAATAATACAAATAAAAAATCATGCATAGGGCTCAGGAACGTGGTCGCCACTCCGACGCTGGCGCCACAACACATCATACTCCAGAAGGTTTCATATCTCCGTACAATCCCCGAACATATCGTATCATCATAACATATCACAACATCAGAACATATCATATGCCATATCACATCATAACGCCGTATATAAGCGGTACCCGGCCCTATGGCGAGGTCTCGGGAACCGTAACACATCATACTGCCGACTATAACATAGTGCGCACGATCACAAAACCGGCCCGGGATCCGGCGAACGATATCGTAGTAGTATGCACGAGCGGAGTAGTGAGGAAACCATATGCATATAAGTACATAAATAAATTTCAAAACTCGATGGACAAATATATTTACCGACATCTGAAGGCTCAAAAATAAAATTCGGGTCAATCGGAATTAGTATAAGAAAGTTACGAGCTTTTGAAGTACAGAACCTTCTGAAAAACATTTCATAAGCCATACATGGAAATTCAAGTATCATTCATATTAAGAAACTTTCAAATAACATTGTGGATCAAATCAAATGGAGACTTATGACCATATTTACTTATCAAAGCATTCATCAAAGACGTTAGTCATCTCGGTTAACATTCGAACAACATTCGGAAACATAACGACTAGAATCTTCAAACATCATAAATACGTATCAAGCTATATAGAATAGCTTATGGAAGTCGAAGATGTTGGCCAACCTAGTGGCTCTAAGAATGGGATTTTTCTTTATAAGCATACATATGCATTTTTGTCCATTTCAAAGGGATCATGCTAAAAGAAGGAAAGGTAGGCTTTACATACCTCGATCGCTCGCTAATCAAATCCCGACTCAAGTCTCGGGCTCACCAATATCTACAAATACGTTATCAATTACCAAACATTAGCTACAAGTACTTAGAAATCCAATTCTAACTAGTACTTGTCTACATAAATTTCGGTAGCATCTCCCCTGTAAATTCAACATCCCCGAGAATTTAACTCGGCCAAATTCATCAACAACCATACCAACAATACCAACAACCATACCAATAACATCAAAAACCAATTTAAAGCGCATTCTAATATTAGTAACCTTCAATCTCTACGTAGCTTATCACATTCAATTTAACTACGTATTTTCAAGCCAATGTCAACGCTCACATATTTATTACTAATTCAAGATCATTCAAATACAATTCAAAAGCATTTCATACAATTCTACAAAATATTCAACAACCCCACTAACACCATATTCCACTCGAAATTTCCACAAATGCGACAAGGTCACAACGTCGTATTTTCTTCTTCCAATTTCATCATCAACAACAACAATTTACACTTTAGCAACTCCATTTCCATAATTACATAAGAATTATAATAAAATCACATAATTTCCTACAACAACTTACAACCAATTTTCATGCCAATCTTGAACCATTATTCTTCCATTTACATCACAAGGCTACAATCAACACAATTAACATACTAAATAAAATTTGTTCACCTTCCTCCACCAACCATACCACACGGCCACACACACACTCACACACATCCACACGGCTACACCCACAACACCCAATTTTCATATTTTTCATTCTTTTACACATACTACAACATATATGTAAGTCTTCCATAATATAAAAAGGATAGAATTTTTACCTTTTCTTAAATTTTCCACTTGCTACAAAAGTAGTTTTCTCGCCTAAAAAATTATACCACGTTGAAGAGGGTCTTGAACTTAGTAGGAATACTAGAAAATTACAATTTTTGGATCAACGATGGAAGCCCTCAATTTTTTTTTCTTTCTTGTTTTTTTCTTTGGCCGAAGGCCCCTTTCTTGGCTCTCTCTCAAGTTTTTTTTTGTTTTCTTGAATCTTCTAAATGAAGATGACTAGTGGCCCCTTTATTTATTTGTTGGTCTTGAATTAAATTAACACATGGGCTTGGGCCCTCTTTTCATTGCCATGGCCGGCCACCCATAGACTTGGGCCTTTTTTTTTTTTGATTTTCCAAGCCCACTTCTTATGGTTAATATTTGAAATTCATAAAACAAATTTCCGAAATTCCAATTTTGCCCTTAGCCTTCCTTGGTATTTTCGCATCAATCTTTTCCATGAACAACATATATATTAAATAGAATCAAAATATTGCCTTATCTCTTACTAGTCACAATTATTTCAATTTATCCGAATGTGCAAAATTACGGGATATAACACTCCGCTACTGACAAGGCCTCGTCACATCCATCTATACATGTCAAAATAGCATACCACCAAAGGGACTGCAGCTCCGGACCAAGTGGAGTGCACTGACTATGGCTGAGTGAAAGGCCTACTGAGCTGAATCGTCTGTCCGACTAACTGAACCTGCGGGCATGAACGCAGCGGCCCCGGACAAAAGGACGTCAGTACGAATAATGTACTGAATATGTAAGGCAAGATAACAACTGAAATGAAATAACAAACTATACTCTGGATATTTCAAGAAATCATCTGGAGGTGCTCTACCTGGGTTGCCTCTCATCTGAGGCAAGATAACATCACTCTATAGATATAACTTCGTGACTCGAAGGTCAGGCATAGATAACATAACTCCATAAATAAAACTCCGTGACTCATAGGCTAGGTATAATCAACTCCATGACCCGTAGGTCAGGTATAAGCAACTCCGTGACCCGTCGGTCAGGTATAATCAACTCCATGACCCATAGGTCAGGTATGCGCATCTCCGTGACCCGTCGGTCAGGAAATAACTCCATGACCCGTAGGCCAGGCGATAACTCCATGACCCGTAGGCCAGGCGTATACATATAATGATAATATCCTATAAACAACATATCCACTAATTATACTTCTTGACATTCAATCATCTCATGTAACTCAACTATTCTTATACTAGTTTATAACTAGAGAGGAGTACTACACTAGGGTTATGGTAACCCAAGTATAACATTCGTGAATAGCGCACCTTTGTGCGAATAGTCAAAAAGGTCTCAATAGTAGGAATCTTAAGAAATGAAATCATCATCATTGTTACCTTCATAGAAACATCTATGTTTAGCATCATATGCACTTTGAGAATCATGAGATTCGGGCTTTTTGGAAATAAGGATATTATAGAATCCATGTATGCGTTCATAGGAAAAAGAATCATGCCTTTAGAAAGAAAGGAAGTAGCCTTAACATTACTGGAAGCTTACTTCTCGACTTTTCCTACTTACTTTCTGTCTTGCAATCTAAATAAGATCATTCGTAATCCCGTAATTTACATATAAAGCCATTCATACTATTGTTAGGCTCATTATCGTATGCTTGTCTTAAGCCTTCAAATTAAATCCTCTTAAAATTTGCCGAAATTTGGGCAGCATCTCCCCTGTTTATATCCCTAGCCCGAAATCAAAATACCAACAAAACAACAACTACAACAGCACCAACATCAACAATATCATTATCAATACCAAAATATTCCATAAAACATCCCACATGATGTTTGTCCAATTTCTCAATCAACAACTTTATTATACAACCATTTAATCACTCTATCTTCGTAAATAAACCAAAAGTAATATTAATAAGGAGATATTCATACCTTATTTTTGTTAAAACAGCGATATCTTCAATATCCACCTTGAATCCACCGCAAAACCACACTAGAATCACATCTATGTGTTATCCGAGCTTCGATTAATACTCCGCCACTTGAAAATCACCCAAACCCTCAACTTTTTATGACATAATTTCGCTTTATGTTGCTGAGCTTTAAAATCTGATTTTGGGTGAAAAATATGAGGTTTTCCCCTTTTATAAGGTTCAAAAGTCGGGTCGGGGTCACTGTAGCAGTTACTGTAGCAAGTCGGTACTGTAGCACGCGTTTCTGCTCTGTCCGCCGAACTTGTACGTCTATAATTCGCTACTGCGATGTCCTATCGATGAGCGGTTTATTGCGTTGGAAAATTGACTCGACGAAATTCATTTTAGGCTTTGGTTTCACTTCAAAACACTTTATATGATAAGAGATATTCTTTCCTCAAGTTGGACCAAAATTTTCACACAAAACTTTACCCATCTTTTCTCCAAAGTCGTACCACTCCATTTCTTCCGCTCATTTCCTTATAAAACCTTCCGGCATACCTTATATACATCCTTCACGCATTAAATATACTTAATAATGCTTACTCCTTATATTCCAAAGTGGTTTTACTTAACCATAACTCAACGTACTTATGTTTCAAATTTGATAAGTACTTCTTCGAAGATACGGGGTGTGACATCCTTCCCCCCTTAAAAACATTCGTCCTCGAATGTTGTAGGAGAGCTCGTTCTGATGTTGATTTCAATATTCTCACCGGAATTTGCTGGTATTTACTTTACTTACTTGTAGTCATATTCACTCATTCGGAACTGAACTTATTCGCAACTTATGATCCTCTCCGCGGTGCCTTGGAGGCTATACACCTTAAGTTAATAAGTTGTAACCATAATTTGTAGACTTATGACGCTATATCGATTTTTTGGAGTGACAATCTTCTCTTGCTGCAATGTTACTCTATCTCTTGTCTGTATCCCATTCAGTTGTGTCGGTACTGATTGATTCTGATCCACTAGTTAATATTCCTTACCCCTTTTGGGTTTTCTTACATTAAATCTGTGGCATTTCCAGTCTTACTGCAGTAGTACTCGATAATTCCTTATACTGGAGTGCCTCAATTTCTGACGATTAATCCTCATTGGATTCCTTGGTTCATTTGTATGAGAAATAACATGGTTTCTTTTTAACATATACAGTTCTTCCTTGTGCAATTACTAGCTCATCGTCCTTACGTATATGTATACTCTATATGCATGGTTTCACAATTCCTTTGGTGTTTCTTGACTACTGTTGATTTGCTATCAATGGGGGTATTCCCGAGTTCACCGAATTCCTTGCCCAATCAATTCTTGGATATTATTATCCTCCTTTTGTGGCTAAAATTTATCTTTGTACTCACGGTCGTCTGTTTTTCGTATCACTCGTCTGCCGACTAGCTCCTCATACTTTATCATCCTCATTGTTTCTTCGACTTCTGTCATTTACATCCTCATATACTCGTTTATCTAGTACTTATCATATACTTTTATCCAATTTTGGTCTTATCTTCCCTTTTATCCTAATATACTAGAAATTCCTGTTTCTTTTGATCTCCACGTATCCTTCTTATGCTTCACAGATGTTTTGTGCCCTCATCTTCTTGGGATTTAACTTATTCTTCCCCCCTTAAGGATAACCTCAGAAACTGGTAATGTAGTATCCCTCGCTTTCCTGTAGCAACTGAATTGATCCTTGCGGTATTTTATCTTCCAGCTAATGTCACGCCGAAATTTCCTTTTATCCATATACTTTACTTGATCCTCTCTTGTTTTTGATAAGGCTTCTTATGCTCGGTCTGGCTATCGGTAACTACTGTGCCTATTCCAAGAATATCTCAAATCTCTTCTTCAAGGATCCTTTTCTTTCAACTTATTCTTAAGGTTGCTAATCCCTTAATTCGGTTGATAAATTAGGGATAATTTGGAAATTTGCCGAAATGTGAACCAGGCTCCTTATCACGCAGCGAATTCAAATTATTTCACTCTTTCCTTTGTCTGCAGTTTTCAATCATAGACATTTCCTTTCTAGAAGAGCCATTATTTTGCTTGTTCTATGAGAGTTCATTGTCGCCAGCTTTGTTCCAATCAGACGCGTCATTTATCTATTACCTCCTTTGAGGTTCTTCGTTGACTCTTGGCCTTCACTTAATTTTTACCTGATAAGTCTTCCCCATAGTCTGGCATACCCCATTTGTTGTTTGAGTTTATCAAGCGCATAGATGTCCGAAGTTCTTAGATACTCATTTTCTCTGTTTACCTTTGCGATTTAAGGCTTTTGTCTGTTCCATCTCTTACACCGACCTTATCCTTTAGCCAACCAAATCTGGTTTCTTCTTTCAATACCATCGTAAGTCAATGTACTATCACATCTATTTCCCACAACCCACTCTTTCATTTGCCTAGCTCATACTGTTCTGTAGTTCTTCTTTACTAAGTGGTTGTACCATAGTCAGGGGTCATAGTTCTTCCGATATCTTGTCGATCCTTGTCCTACTCATAAATACTTATAAAATATATCCTTTTCTTCCTCCTTTCATCCCTTTCTTATATTTCCTTTTGATGCCATAACGTGTTCATGTTCATACATACCCCTCATATATTCGTCTTATTTCCTTTATAATCAAATCTCTGTACTTCCTATCAAAACTCTTCTCCTATGCTATCTATGTTTTACCTCTTGGCCAAACTTCTTATCTTATTAATCTTCCAAAAAATCTGATTATGCTTTCTCAGGTTACATCCATGCCCATCGTTATGATACTTCAATCCTATTTATCGAGATCTATTTCCGGGATCTTCGCATTCTCCCTTTACCACGTGTTGCCATACTCTACCCCTCCTTCTTATTTACTTTAAATATTTTTTATCTGAATAGCCCTTCGCCTCTACCGCCGCCTTAACCCTTTTCTCGGGAACTTTACTTGACCCTTACTAGCAACATACTTCCCTTGCTTGCACTTCTCTTCTTCTCATGACACCACAATCTTCTTACTCTTATGTACACATATTTTCCTTCTCCTTGATATTGTTGCATCATAACCATCCAACTTTAACATTCGGAGAAACAGTATCAATCTGACCTGTAGCACTTGCTACCTTAACTTCAATACCCAGCTCAATCATTACCTTTAACATATCGCAAGACCAATCATAAGGGCACACATGAATTTTAATATGGCCACACATGGATTATCGTTTACATTGCTTCTCAATATCTTACTTACAAAATACTCCCTTTGTTTTTTAACTCTGTCCTGAGTCTGTGACTTATTACATTTCCTCTCTTTTTGACCAGCTAGCCAGACTCCTACCTTACAATCATTTCGAAATTCTAATCGTAAGGCTAATATGCTCCTAATTTCCCTCAGCTATTCTAATTTATCATATCTTTCGCATGTCTAAATTTGTAGGACTTCTTAGCATATTTTATAAGTCTTGATTATGAGTTTTTGGCGATATAGCCTTAAGGAACAATCTCCACTCGAACACCTACTCCACTTTTTCATATGCCAACATCGCTCTTATTTTTCTGTCTTCAAGTGACCTTCACAACATCCGTCTGAAAAATCAAGGTGAAACCTTCTTATATGGATCAACTATACACGCACGACCTATGCCTGAAATTGGTATGATCTTCATTTCTTTAATCGGTCAGCAACATCACATGTTAGGAATTATATGAGCAACCCAGAAGGCAATCATAATTGTAATCTAACTTACATAACCATTTCTCATGCCTGGATCCGAGGTTGTCGTTAATATCAGAAGTAACTTGATCATAATGATTCTCAGAATAGTACCAACTATCGAATACTCATAATCCCCTTGAAGTTAAATAACTGGTGACTTCTGAATCCCAAAGCAAATTTACATCATATAGGGAAGTTCAATAAAATGAGTCCATGTGTATATCATCAACCCGTCCTGATACTATATTTATATATATACTTCTAAAATAAAACCTTCCCCTACTCATTAACTTCCTTTTTCCATATCAATATCTCTTCGTTATCTCTTACTTGTTACAAGGTAAGTTTATGTTATTTTCACTACAGGTTAGAGTTGGAAAGCCTTAATGCTATAGTATTAGAGAAAGGAAGAAAGCAGATAGATGGAAAGTGAAGAGATTAGAATGTCTCGAGAAAAGGAAAAAAAAGTAAGAAACGAGGGTGAGTGAAGCTTCCAAGAGGGACGACGAGTAAGGCAAGGGACTATTTGGATAAAATTCGAAGGTGGGCATGCGAAAGGGATAAAGAATGGTAGTGTGAAACAAAAGATGAATGTGTGGGGTTAGAAAACAGACTTCGATAAGTAGGACTAAAGGATAGTAATCACAAATAGGGTTGTGAAGTAAGAGAGAGAATGATCAGGCCTTGCAACGATACTAAGAGATTTTCAGCTCTCGAGAGGTATATAAAGGGATAAATGTGTAGTTATACTGACACGGGTGCCTCAGAAATGGAGAATCTTTCCTAAAAGATGATTTAAGAATAGAGCGGATTTGCACGTTTAAAGGAATATTTCACGAACTTCAGGGTCAATACTATGAAATAACAAGTGGAGAAGGGCACTCGAGGAGGAAGGAACTCAAGGAAGGTTTGAGGAGGAAAGCAGGAAAGGTACACTAATGGGTTGGTCAGAAGGAGAGGAGAGAAGAAGAAGAGAAGAAAAGAAAAATTGAGTAATCGCCAAGGACAAGCGAGAGGATAATGAGCTAACAAAGCTAACCGGGAGGTAGTACATCGATGACATGGGATGGGGATAAGGAACACCGAGATTTAATTATAAAGTAAATAGAAAGATGTATGGGAAATATTCGTGAGTATGGACTAGCCTTGGTGGCAGGAAGGAGAAGAAAGAAGAGAGTATATTTGCAAGGATTTCACGATACAAACAAGAAGTGGCAGAACACTGGAAGAAATACAACGCATAGGTGGAACGCATATAAGTAGTTAAGGAAAATTTCGGATAAGTGAGCTAAGTGAATAAAAGGATTGATGGTAGAAGTGGAAGAGTGTAGCACATTAACCCTCAATGATATATTGTAGATGTAGAGTGAAATCAGAAACTCAGAGTAAGAAGAATTTCAGTGATAATAGTCGTGGAGGAAGACCAGGGATAAAAAGAGCAAAGTGTGACCAAACGCTCCGTAAAATGTTTTGATGGATTCCAATGTCCCCATTAACCCGTTGATTCGGGAAATGTTCAGTCATAAAAGGTAGAAGTAGAAAGGCCTTAAAGAAGGTAGCGAGAATGGATCTGTAATGCACAAGTGCTTCGTTTAAATGCAAAGCCCTCGATTAGCCGAAAGGAAAATAAGTCAAGCTATACGATGAGAGAATCCGATATTATAAGAGACCAAATGAGTTGAAGGATCGTTAAGGTTGGCCGATGACTACTGATATTCGGGAGTTACTACTGTTTAAAAAGACCCTTAAAAAGGGGGGAAGAGCAAATCTAGTCCTGAAATGAGGTATGGCATTGTTAAAATTCCAAAGAAAGAAAGAGGTTAGCTTAAGGAGGCCAAAATTCGGGACGTAGTGGCATATCAAGAATGCATTAAGAGGGAGTAGGAACGAATTAAAGATAAGCATATCACAAAGAAGGTATGAAAAAGAATTAAAATGGATCAAGAGAATACTTCATGCGGGAGTGAGATATGATATTTCTAAACAAGGGAAATTTGTGCCGCACCTAAATAGGAAGCGACGTATCCTAAAGAGTAATAAAGAGAGTAAGAAGGATCTGCAAGCTAACCACAAAGAGAATGATGAAATGGATGATGGGTATAAAGGACACCTTAGGTTATAACAGAAGAAAATCTTGATATTAAAGGAAAAATATGAGAATCTCAACAAAGGGAGTAACGATAAGCGGTGTGACGATCTCTAAAGAGAGGAAGAACGATGTGGGTGCAGGTAGAAAGGCAGCAGCATCACCAGAAATTAGAAAGTATACTACGGGTCACTAACCATACTGAGCATAAGGGTATGTGTTATAGAATTATATGAACCATCAGTGTAAGGTTATGCCCCGCAGATGGGAATGGACACACCAGAAAGCCAACAAGGAATGACAGCTAACTAAGTGATCAATGGAATAAGGAAGTCAAGGGTAAGTATACCATACCGATGTTGAAAAAGAAGCTGTGGTAAAGTGAGAATTGCCCTAACTTCATAATAAAGTTATATTGCAAGATTTGAGGCAAAGGAATTAAAGGAAAAGTTTTGACAAGAACTAGAAGATATTGTGAGCTATAGACCAGTTCGAACTATGATTATTGGTTCATCGCAATATATAATCCTGCTATGAGGAATAATAGAGATGGTGATGGAACATTAGGAATGTACGTACTTAACAAATCGTATTGAGGATATGGCTATAACCTATCATGGAATGGAATTAATACGGATGGTTGAAGAAATGTAACCGTTAAGATTAAGGATTTCAACGGGACATTAGTATAAGAATATTTATGATGAATCGGAAGTCTTGGCTGATGAATTACGAGGGGATAATCTAGCACATATATAAGCTCAACAAGTATAAGTAAGGATAGCCAAGATAGCATCGGAGGAGTCAACAAAAGAAAGTGTTGTATTTGAGCAAGGGAGTTATCCGTTAATAAATAAATGAGGTACGAAGAGGAAGGACGCTCGCAGGATGGCGAGTAGTTGTGGCATGGCTAGTTAAATCACAGGAATGAAGATAGAATGAGAATGGAATACTAGTTGACTTGTGATCATATATATGAGGATTGAAGATTGTACGACTCACAAATGAATTTGATAAAGAGCTAAGAAAGAACAGGACGAAACCGACCAAATTATAGTATAAGTATATGGTAATCAAACAAAAATTCAATGAGGATATTAAGGATCGGTACACTACAACATTTGAGGATGAATGTTTTTAAGGGGGGAAGAATGTTAAACCACGTATCTTCAAAGAAGCACTTACCAAATTTGAAACATAAGTACATTGAGTTATGGTTAAGCAAAACCACTTTGGAATGTATGGATCAAGCATTATTAAGTATATTTAATGAGTAAAGGATGTATATAAGGTATACCGGAAGGTTTTATAAGGAAATGAGTGGAAGAAAGGGAGTGGTATGACTTTGGAGAAAGGATGGGTGAAGTTTTGTGTGAATATTTTGGCCCAACTTGGGGGACGAATATCTCTTAGCGTATGAAGTGTTTTGAAGTGAAACAAAAGCCTAAAATGAAGTCCGTCGGGTCTAGTTTCCAACGCAACAAATCTCTTATCGATAGGACATCGGAGTAGATAATTATAGATGTTACAAGTTCGGCTGACAAAGCAGAAACATGTGCCACAGTAACCGACTTGCTACATTACTGCTACAGTAACTGTTACAGTGATCTGACCCGAATTTGACCCCTATATAAATGGTAAAAATCCCTTTTTTCACCAGATTCTACCCAGAAATTTCTAGAATCAGTAGAGAGAGTGAGGGTATCAAAAAGTGGGAAATTTTCAAGTGGCGGAATATTAGTTTAGGTCCGGATGGCGCGTGGTTGTGATTGTAGTATTGTTGTGCGGTAGATTTTGATGTGGATTCCAAGTGGATATTGAAGATATTGCTATTTCAACAAGAATAAGGTTTGAATCTCTCTTTATTAATATTATTTTTGGTTCATTCACGAAGATAGAGTGATTAAATGGTCGTAGAATAAAGTTGTTGGTTGAGAAATTGAACAAACATCGCGTGGGATATTTTATGGAATATTTTGGTATTGATAATGATGTTGTTGATGTTGGTGCTGTTGTATTTGTTGTTTTGTTGGTATTGTGATTTCGAGCTAGGGATATAAACAGGGGAGATGCTGCCAAAATTTCGGCAAATTTTAAGAGGATTTAATTTGAAGGCTTAAGACAGGCATATGATAATGACCCTAACAATAGTATGAATGGATTTATATGTAGATCATGGGACTACGAATGATCTTTTGTAGATTGTAAGACAGAAAGTAAGTTGGAAAAGTCGAGAAGTAAGCTTCCAGGTATGTTAAGGCTAATTCCTTTCTTTGTAAAGGCATGATTCTTTTTCCTATGAACGCATACATGGATTCTATAATATCCTTATTTCCAAAAAGCCTGAAGCTCATGATTCTCAAAGTGCTTATGATGCTAAAGATGGATGTTTCTATGATGGTAACAATGATGATGATTCCATTTCTTAAGATTCTTACTATTGAGACCTTTTTGACTTTTCGCACAAAGGTGTGCTATTCACGAAGATTATACTTGGGTTACCATAACCCTAGTGTAGTTCTTCTCTCTAGTTAAGAGCTAGTATAAGAATAGTTGAGTTATATGAGATGATTGAATGTCAGGAGTTATAATAGTGGATATGTTGTTTATAGGCTATTATGTTACCTTCGAGTTATCATTATATGTATACGCCTGGCCTACGGGTCATGGAGTTATCGCATGGCCTACGGGTTATGGAGTTACTGCCTGGCCTACGAGTCATGGAGTTGTTGCCTGACCGACAGGTCACGGAGATGCGCATATGTCACGACCCAATTCCCGAGTCGTGGTGGCACCTACACTATCACTCTGAGTAGGCGAACCACATTACTATTGACAGGTTAAATAAGCGGAAAATTTAATAAGAATAAGTTATCAAGTCTTAAATACTTATCATAACTAGAAATGTCACGACAACCCCAAAAAGTAGTCAAAGGGTACAAGAGCGCTAACATGGTACGGAATAGAAGTCTGAAAATACCCGAAAGCTACATATTGTCTGTCGAATACAAAAACAGAAATAAATAGAGGAGGTCCTTCAGGGGCCACAGACGACCAAGTAGCTCACCCTGAATGACTGAAAGATATCACCCTCGCGCATCAGCCACGGGGTGTAGAACTGGACCCTGGATCGTACTCTGCACTCAACAAAAGTGCAGCAAGAGTAGTATCAGTACAACACTTGTACCGGTAAGCATCATAGGCCGACAATGATTAGATAACGCATGAAGAAGTTAAAACCAACAAGAAGCACATAGAGCAAACAGGTATGGTCACGTATCATATACAAGTAAAGTGTAAAGGAATCATGAAATCAACCAAGACAGATATAATTCACTACGTGATCAGTCAAATATATGAGTGGATGAATGTAATGCAATGCAATAGTCACCTCTCTCACTCCACTCTCGTACACACATGCTAAGGGCAATGCCTCAAAGCCATGACCCATGCGGGACCCGCGAAGTCCATGTACCACTCGTGCTCTCCGGCAGAAACCTCGGAGGCTATTAATCACTCTCAATCTCCGGCAAAGACCTCGGAGTCTCTCTGTCACTCTCCATCTCCGGCAAAGACCTCGGAGTCTCTCAATCACTCCCCTCACCAATCATCACAACAATAATATGGAAAGCATGCCATGTATGATATCAGTCTCAACAATATCACCAATATAGATCAACAAGTACAAGTGATATTACTATCCACTGTTCAATTATCAACATTACCATTCCTTTTCATGTGATGAGTGAACTAGTACGTGACGGAAATATAAACAAGTGATAATCACAAAACTAACACATTTGGCGACAAGCCCACATAACAGCTGACAAATCAACCTAATTGGAATTCACCTCCACTTCATGCCCGAAGGCCTATCATGCTATCCCCGTCACTTTCTACAACTACATACGATTCTCTAATCAGAGTCTAACTAAAGTAGACCGTAACCTACCTCGATGCCGAGCGAGTGTCACGAACAATTAAACCAATGCCTTCCCTTCGCGTAGAGCCTATGAACGATCAAAATCTATAAAGTATGCGATCTACGTTATAATACGAATCTAAGGACACCCATATTGCTATATTTATATTCGAAACCCAAAAACGCACCCCAAAAAGTGGCCTTGGGCCCACAAGGGCAAGATTAGAATTTTATTGAAAAATAATTTCACCCATTATCTAAGAATCATATATATTTTAAAATTGGTCAATTTCATCCATAAATAGACTATCAAATCATTAATTACCCTTTCTTAGGACTAGGACTCGAAACCTTTAATTACTCCAATATCTTAACTTCGGACAAAAAATTAACTTTTCGCAATTTAAATACCATGATTCTGAAGGTATTCATATTATTCACTACCAAAATATTCAATTACATATACCCTATGTATTAGAATTAAAGTGCAATCATGATAACGTGTGAAAAAGAAATTCTGATCACTGTAGCCTAAGTTACATAACTGCAACTTAGCAAATTTGTAGAAACCCTTTAATCATTACTCCTATCATCATTACTTCAACTGTATGAACCCACTACTATCATTAATCCTTACCAATGTTTACTATCCAAAGCATTTCCAAAAGGACCAATAAAGCATTTACATGGTTGGAAGAAAATAAAATAACAATAAAGAACGTGACCATTGTTTGCAGATGTTGATTTTCTTTAATCTACTCCATTCGGACTTTACATTTAATAATGAGTTCTAGCAAATCCTTATCTAGCAAGAATAAAAGAACCAATAATATATAGACAAAGTACACTTTTACCTTAAGCTTAAATTGAAGAGTGCTTCACTGTCGGCGCATCCAAAGCCCCAGTCACTCCCTTCGAATAAATGTTATTTCCCCAGAGCCAAGAGCTCTTTTACCCTAATATATCTCATATCCTCATATGTGGGCTAGGAATAAATGGGCCTGGCCCAGTTTTCTCTTATAAAATTATTCAGATTACTTAATCACCCAACTAACCTGCAAAAGTATAAATTAGGCTTACCAACCACTTATTTAATTCTCCAACTCATACCTTATATGTGTACAAATAATATTTTTATGAATAAAATACTCACAGACATTAAATAGACAAATTCTAAAATTTACTCGTCAATTGTATAACCATCCCACCTATCCTTGCAAGTCAAGAATACCATTTTAAAACTACGAAAAGGGTATTTTAACGGAAAAGAGTTCAAAAGTGCTAAACGACCAAACGGGTCGTTACAGCATACCTGACCTACGGGTCATGGAGTTGATTATACCTGACCGACGGGTCACGGAGTTGATTATACCTGACCGACGGGTCACGGAGTTGTTTATACCTAACCTACGGGTCATGGAGTTGATTATACCTGGCCTATGAGTCAAAGAGTTTTATTTATGGAGTTATGTTATCTATGCCTGACCTTCAAGTGACGAAGTTATATCTATTGAGTGATGTTATCTTGCCTCAGATGAGAGGCAACCCAGGTAGAGCACCTCCAGATGCTTTCTTAAAATATCCAGAGTATAGTTTGTTATTTCATTTCATTTGTTATCAGCTCATGTTCCCTAGGGGTCTGTAGATAGTGTATGTAGGTGGGATATTATGTAGTCATGTTGGCTCTCAGTTTTGTTGTTCAGCCTACATAGCAGCCTCGTCGGCTTGCTCAGTTGTGTATATATATTTTGGGTGTGTGTGTGCCCAGTTCAGACGAGACAGACCACATTTGTTTATATATATCCAGATTACGACCTCGCCGGCTGGTTGATATTGTCGGTGTACAGGTTAGCCTTAGCAGAGTTTCAAATTTAGAGTGGTTCGCTCGGGGCCTAGTTTAGCATCGAGTGCCAGTCACGCCGCTCCAACGTTGCGGCAGACCAAGTTTGTCACGCCCAAAATTTGGAGCGGCATGACCGGCACTCGATGCCAAACTAGGCCCCGAGCGAACCACTCTAAATTTGAAACTCTGCTAAGGCCTACCTGCACACCAACAATATCAACTAACCGGTGAGGCCGTAATCTGGATATATATAAACAAATGTTGTCTGTCTCGTCTGAACTGGGCACACACACATCCAAATTATATATACACAAATGAGCAAGCCGACGAGGCTGCTATGTAGGCTGAACAACAAAACTGAGAGGCAACATGGCTACATAATATCCCAACTACATACAACTGTCTACAGACCTCTAGGGAACACGAGCTGCAGAAAGGACAGGACAAGGCCTCGTCACATCCATGTATACATGTCAAAATAGCATACCACCAAAGGGACTGCAGCTCCGGACTAAGTGGAGTGCACTGACTGCGGCTGAGTGGAAGGCCTACTGAGCTCAATCGTCTGTCCGACTAACTGAACCTGCGGGCATGAACGCAGCGTCCCCAGAAAAAGGGACGTCAGTAAGAATAATATACTGAATATGTAAGGCAAGATAACAACTGAAATGAAATAACAAATTATACTCTGGATATTTCAAGAAATCATCTGGAGGTGCTCTACCTGGGTTGCCTCTCATCTGAGGCAAGATAACATCACTCTATAGATATAACTTCGTGACTCGAAGGTCAGGCATAGATAACATAACTCCATAAATAAAACTTCGTGACTCATAGGCCAGGTATAATCAACTCCATGACCCGTAGGTCAGGTATAAGCAACTTCGTGACCCGTCGGTCAGGTATAATCAACTCCATGACCCATAGGTCAGGTATGCGCATCTCCGTGACCCGTCGGTCAGGAAATAACTCCATGACCCGTAGGCCAGGCGATAACTCCATGACCCGTAGGCCAGGCGTATACATCTATGTTTAGCATCATAACCACTTTGAGAATCATGAGCTTCGGGCTTTTTGGAAATAAGGATATTATAGAATCCATGTATGCGTTCATAGGAAAAAGAATCATGCCTTTAGAAAGAAAGGAAGTAGCCTTAACATAACTGGAAGCTTACTTCTCGACTTTTCCTACTTACTTTCTGTCTTGCAATCTACATAAGATCATTCGTAATCCCGTAATTTACATATAAAGCCATTCATACTATTGTTAGGCTCATTATCGTATGCTTGTCTTAAGCCTTCAAATTAAATCCTCTTAAAATTTGCCGAAATTTGGGCAGCATCTCCCCTGTTTATATCCCTAGCCCGAAATCAAAATACCAACAAAACAACAACTACAACAGCACCAACATCAACAATATCATTATCAATACCAAAATATTCCATAAAACATCCCACATGATGTTTGTCCAATTTCTCAATCAACAACTTTATTATACAACCATTTAATCACTCTATCTTCGTAAATAAACCAAAAGTAATATTAATAAGGAGATATTCATACCTTATTTTTGTTAAAACAGCGATATCTTCAATATCCACCTTGAATCCACCGCAAAACCACACTAGAATCACATCTATGTGTTATCCGAGCTTCGATTAATACTCCGCCACTTGAAAATCACCCAAACCCTCAACTTTTTATGACATAATTTCGCTTTATGTTGCTGAGCTTTAAAATCTGATTTTGGGTGAAAAATATGAGGTTTTCCCCTTTTATAAGGTTCAAAAGTCGGGTCGGGGTCACTGAAGCAGTTACTGTAGCAAGTCGGTACTGTAGCACGCGTTTCTGCTCTGTCCGCCGAACTTGTAACGTCTATAATTCTCTATTGCGATGTCCTATCGATGAGAAGTTTATTGCGTTGGAAAATAGACTCGACGAACTTCATTTTAGGCTTTTGTTTCACTTCAAAACACTTTATATGCTAAGAGATATTCTTTCCTCAAGTTGGACCAAAACTTTCACACAAAACTTCACCCATCCTTTCTCCAAAGTCGTACCACTCCATTTCTTCCACTCATTTCCTTATAAAACCTTGCTAAGAGATATTCTTTCCTCAAGTTGGACCAAAATTTTCACACAAAACTTTACCCATCCTTTCTCCAAAGTCGTACCACTCCATTTCTTCCGCTCATTTCCTTATAAAACTTTCTGGCATACCTTATATACATCCTTTACGCATTAATTATACTTAATAATGCTTGCTCGTTATATTCCAAAGTGGTTTTACTTAACCATAACTCAACGTACTTATAATTGTGGTGTTCGGATCAACTTACACGCACCTCAACTAATTCCACAAGGTATTTCCTATTTTCTTCCAGCACAACGTACAATTAACCTTTTAATCACAAAAGACTCCGAAAAAACTTACTTATGGAGAAAACGTCTTCTTCCCCTAGTTGAAAACTATTAAAAATAGAGAAAAACATATTTATTCACCAAAAACACTACTCAACAATTATTGTATGCATATTTTTCTTTCAACAATTACACTATTCCTGATGAGCATGATTGCACTCGCTATTTTACTCATTTATTTATTTATTTATTAGCAGAAGTGATGTTTACGAAGGTTAGAATGTGAAACCTCAGTGAAATAATTAGACGTGTGAACGTAAATATGTCATAGAGCTAAGCAGAATCGGACAAAATATATGTTGAGTGGATAATGAAACAAAACAAAATCAATGAGGTAACCGAACTTGAATTGAGTTAATGCATAACTGGTTTCTTTTTGTAACCTTGTAATTCATCCACTTTAATATACGTTGTCGATCAATAATCATAAATTGCCTTGCTGAGGTGACGTGAGACACATAATAAAATTCACGTTTCAATTGTAAGCAAATTTTCACCATTTAAAATGGTTCAGACTTGAGGCTGAAGAATCCCACCACCCAAAAATTCAACTAATTATGCAGAAGAAAAGTCGCAAAGTTCCTTGATAACCTCTCTTTTCAACTTGCCTTTGTCCTTGTCTAGCCAAGTCGGGAAGTTCCTTGATAACCTCTCTTTTCTTGTTAGTTTTACCTTAGGAATGAAATTTTTTATTTTGTAGTTTACAAAACTGACTCTAGTTATGTTAGGTTAATGTACCCAAAATACGTTATTATGAGACAAAAAAAAAGTCTCTCATACAAGTAATGTCAGTTGTGTGAGACACGTTGTATACGGTTAAAACCGGGGTCGGTAGCCCTGACCTAAGGTTCGACGATCCAAATTCGGAGAAAGAAGCAACGGATAGTAGAGCTCGGCTAGACTGGATAGAGACATACGGACCCGACGATTCCCGAGGAGCGCACCTGTAGTTGGCAACATTGTGGGAAATCCGGCCTATTGCGGATTTCACCCCGCACGACGCAGTGACAGTTGTCAAACCCGTGATTTCGGGGATCCTTATCTTCAATTAATTTAGTTACCTTATTGAAAGTAAATTCTTGTACTATAAATGGGGAGGGGAGTAAAACCCTCAACCCTATCACCACCATCTTCTACACGATTTCACCATTGTCTTATTCTCATATTTTTGTCAAGCGTCAAATAATAAAAGTTCTCGCAGTTTGGTCCGAGTAAATCTAAGCTTCAGCCTGGCCTGTCCGGTCAATTACGAGGCTATTTCTTAGTTATTTATTCGCAATTTGTATTTCATTACTATTATTTTTCCGTTCTATAGTGAATCAAATCGCGTATCCTTTAAACCACTTATAAATTCAATTGTTACCTTTTTGAGGGATAAACAGTTTGGCGCCCACCGTGGGGCAAAGGATAATAGCAGTGATTTTGCTTATAACCCGACTTTCACTTGTTCTTTCATTTTAGTTCTTGATTTCAGATCAACTTTGACATGGTGAACATAAACAACATCAATGACGATAACCATGACAATAACCCCAACGACGAGGTACCGCTGAACATCATGCCTCCGGGTGATCCGGTCGAAGATCCTCCTGCTGATGCGAGCGTTGCCAATTCAAATATAGCCGTTCAAAATAGCGGAGATACACTCGCTGATAGAGGAACTTCCTGTAGGATAAACAAAGAAACAAGGAAGGAGATTAACTTACGCATGATCTATGATTTATTGCAGGATCAACAAGTAACCATGATGCAACACCATGCGGCTATTTCCCAACTCTAGAGGAACAACAACGAGGTCAGGGCGGCTGAACCAAACCGAAGACCCGCACCAGCCCGCAAGGAAATTGAGGTAAGCAGCGACCGAGATCGGTCGGTGCCTCATGGTTCTTCCAAGGTGATAAGAATGTTGAAGGCGTTGTCTAAATTGATTGACTCTAACGAAAAGAAAATGGAAGACTATAATTCCCGAGTGGATCAAATTCCGGGTGCACCACCAGTTCTGACCGGGCCGGAGACCAAATATATTATCCGGAGGCTTTTTCCACCAAGTGCGGCTCCAAAACTGATACCACAAAGGTTTAAGATGCCCGATATCCCAAAATATGACGGGACAACGGATCTGCAAGAACATATAACCCCCTACATCTGTGCCATAACGGGCAATGATCTAGAAGACGATGAGATTGAGTTAGTAATGCTGAAAAAGTTTGGTGAAACATTGAAACAATATGAATAATGTACTGAGTATGTAAGGCAGAACTGAAACAATATATCTCAACTCGAATGATAAAAGAGATACAAACTCAATCTGTACCTGTGACTAACACTACGAATCATGTATATGCCTATGAACTTTTAATACATCATGAATATACATGTATATAATGCATGCCTTCGCCTTGCTCGTAGCCCCTTCGGGCATAATAGCATAATGTACTTTTGAAAACATGTATATATGTATATGCACCTTTACCCATTCGCTCCTTCGAGCTTTGCCCCGTCGGGCATTATATCATAATGGCTCCATGGCAGCCCCTTCGGGCATCTCAATCATCATGCACCAGTTGATCAGGTGGTTTGCGTATATAACGCCATAGCCCTTCCCATGCCCCATAATATCATGTCGTACATATATATATCAGTGCAAATGCATAATAATCTTTGTAAAACATCGAAAGACTCCTATCGGAGCAACCTTTAATTCAAAACAGGAACTTCTTCCCCTTTTTCATTTGTCTCCTTCGAGACTTAAAAATCAACTATGAAATGCATATGAATAAAGAAGCCTTATGAATGTCCCCTTTGGGATGTAGACACCATCATGAAAACATATAACTTATGGATTCCTCTTCGGGACTTAAGAGGTCAAGGATACGCTAAATCTTGTACCATTTAGGAGTAGAGTCTTTGGAACTCGCTTGCTTACTCTGTTCATTCATAAGATAAGGATCATGCCAAAAGAATAGAAAGGATAGCCTTAACATACCTGGAAGCTTATTTCTCGACTTTCCAACTTACTTCCCGTCTTGCGATCTACATATAAAACCATTCATACTATTGTTAGGCTCATCATCATAAGCTTGTCTTAAGTCTATAAATTAAATCCTTTTAGAATCTGCCAAAATTCGGGTAGCATTGTCACGACCCGACTAGGGACATGACGGGTACTCGGAGCTGACCACCGAGC
This sequence comes from Lycium barbarum, assembly GCF_019175385.1. Taxonomy (NCBI): domain Eukaryota; kingdom Viridiplantae; phylum Streptophyta; class Magnoliopsida; order Solanales; family Solanaceae; genus Lycium; species Lycium barbarum. Next base: position 38,818,245 of record NC_083346.1, read on the forward strand.
ACCACTCATTCTACTACTGATCATACTCATCCTGCATTCATTCATTATTCTCATGCTTCTAATCATAGGGAAAACCATTTTCACTTTGAAACATATTTACCTTTATATACATGAGCCCTTCGGCTATCAAAATAATATATACAATGAGGACATCGTGAGACCATACTACCCACACATACGTATCTACGAGTCTCTACTAGAGTACTAGACATATGGATGGGACAGGACCCCGTCGTGCCCAAAAAATGTATATACACAAAATAATAAATCAATGGCACCTCTGGAACAATGGAGTGCTCTCAAAGTCTGTTGATAACTCCTACGAATCTGGATCACCTCCCTGTCTACCTGTGGGCATGAGCATAGCATCCAAAGAAAAGGACGTCAGTACGAGCATTGTACTGAGTATGTAAGGCATAAACAATAACAATACATCAATGAAATAGGGAGACATCAAGTGAAGATCAACCTGTAACTGATTGTCAATTTTGATAAAAATAATGCATGCTAGCTTACTTCATAAACATCATCATATCATGTATGCATATATATATATATATATATATATATATATATATATATATATATATATATATAAGTTGCCCGACCATATAGGTACGGTGTGATCATCATTAGCCCGCGTCCAGGCCTCGCGCGTCTGGGGTAACTATCTCATGCCGCCCACTAGTGGTGTCTGCCCATGCCATTTGGACATGGTGTATATGCTGCCCGCCTTAGCGGTGTCTGCCCGTCCATATAGGCACAGTGTAATATCATCATCATATGCTTATCATGAATCATTCATAGAAACTCAAATACAATTATACTCTATCGGGGTGACGTAAGGTCGTGAACCCCCGATTCTATTATGGAGCATTCATAAGCATTCTGCCTCACCTTGAAGGAATTAACACATAAGGTGAGTGTATACAATAATCAACATTAATGAATCGTAATTAGGATTGTTATCTTTAGAATCTTTAGACTGAACTCATCATCATCACTGTCATGCTCATAACATATCTCGTTTCTTTATCTTATATAAAGCTCTTTATAATCATAGACTCATAATTTTCGAGATGTAAGAAAGTCATGGGGAAAATAGGAGGATTCATGCCATGGGAGTCATGCCTTAGAAAGAAGGGACTAGCCTCACATAACTTTTTCATTTAGTTAATCTATTGCTTGAACGTTCTCTTCCAATGCTCACGTTTCTACCTTCAAGAGAGTTCATATTAACATTAGCTAATCAGTAACATAAACATGCTTAGCTAAAGCTAGAGAAATTTGGGCAGCATCTCCTTTGTTTATACAACTTTTCTCCATATCATATATCAACTCCCAAACGTCTCTAATAATATTCACAACATCATAAGCAATAATCTTCATTCACCTACATTATCCACATTTCCCTATTTCACTTCAAATCATCCATAACCATGGTCATAGTATAATATTACGTTCATCCCTATATAATGTTTCCCCCATGTTCTTAATGTCATTTATAACATATTTATAATCACAACATGTCAAGAATCATGATTCATTCTAAGCTACTACTCAAAATTGTTACTATTCTTACATTCATGACCCATCTTTTACTTCCTTTCATAATCCAAGTCTTTCAACTTCTCAATATTTTAAATAACATGGAAAGATCATAAAACTTACCTTAAATAGTGTGGGAATGAGTTTTAGGTGGAAACTCTTCACTTGAGCAAAACCCTAGTTCCACTTCCAATGAGATTTCTTGTTTTGGATGAACCTTAATGAGTTTCTTGCACTTGATTCTCTTGGTTTGATAAAGTTGATCATTATTTTCTCTTGAATTCTTGTGGGAGAAGTGTAGAGAGTGTTATATAGAGTTCTTGAAGTGTGGAGTGAAAAATGAAATGAATTAAATGAGCTTGGGTCCCCTTTTTATCAACTTAAAATCTGTCCTGACTCGGTTTCACGGACTAACATACTGTCCGTATAATTTATATGGACCGTATGTGTGACCGTATCTTTGGTCCAGTGAAGGCTCCAGTTCTGGTCAATTTATACGGCCTAACATACGACCAGTATATTTTATACGGTCCATATATTGGACCGTATAATCCACAGTTTTTCGAAACTTGTTCTCGTCGACTCTTTTGATCTCCAATCCTTATGGAACCTTCTTAACACTTGTTTAACACTTCATTAGCAATCTAAGGGACATTATGACTCTTCTTATAAGACATCATTAAGCCATCATTAACTTGGTACTTTGTAAATCCTTTTTCGACACACAACGTATACCTCGCCTTCCTTGGCGAACTTTCTCCTCTTACCTCGAATGACTTTGAAATCTCAATTAGAATCATTAAATACTATTTCTTACTTATTGAAACATCGTATACTTCGTGCCCTTCATTATTCTATTCACTGTGCATCAACGGGAAATTTTCCGAGGTGTAACAAGCATCTCCCTTGTTTATATGCCTAGCCCGAAATCACAATTCTAATAACATACAACAACGATACCAATACCAACATCAACAACATCATTATCAATATCAATATACTCAATAAACCATCCCACACGATATTTTTCCCAGTTTCTCAACCAACCAATTCATTACACGACTATTTGATAACTCTATCTTTGTACGTAAACTGAAATCAACATCAATAAGGAGAGATCCATACTTTATTCTTGGTAGAGCAGCAATATCTTCAATATTTACTTTGAATCCAAGACAAAATCCACCGAAAAACGATACTATAATCACAACTCACTTAATCAAAATTCCTCCAATCCCTCAGCTTTTTATGACACAAATGCCCCTATAAGTTTGCTGAATTTGGGAAATATTTTTGGGTTAAAAAAGGGGGTTTTGACCCATAAATGGGGGGGTTAAATCGGTGGAACCGACTTAATAATTGACCTTTGCGAATGCGAGGGACTCTCACGAACACGATGGTATGGAATTTTCATGGCCATCGCAAACGCGAGGCTCTATCGGGAACACGTCGGACAATATTTGCCAGTTCGCCCAAATTTTCATTTTTCGCCCGTTCGACCTCCAATCCTTTCGATACTTCTCATACATGATCTTAAACCCTCATAATCATAAGATAGGCGCATATTACTCCATTGTCCGTACTTAGACCAACCACCACCTAACGAATCTCAGCGTACAAAACTACGGGTGTAACAAGACCACTCACAACTGGATCCGAACTTGATATGCGAGTACCACAAAACACACGGGCACCGAACCGCGATTGTAAAGGGTTAAGGGATGAAGTGGCACGACTACTGAAGAATGGTCATCTTCGAGAATTCCTGAATGAGCGAGCAAGAATCATTTCAAAAATAGGGAACCCAGCAAAAAGAACGAAATAGAGCAGCCTCAACATGTGATCAACATGATCATTGGGGGGTGGAAATACCCCGAGGTCCGATGATGAAGAAGACAAAGTTCTCAATCACTCGAGAAAAAAGAACCAGGGACTATAAACCGGATGGATTCATCTCCTTCAGTGATGAAGATGCGGAGGGCATTATTCAACCCCACAATCATGCTTTGGTAATTTCTATCCTCATAAATAAAACTCATGTGAAACGTATTTTGATTGACCAAGGTAGCTTGACCAACATTATCCGATGGAAGGTAGTGGAGCAATTAGGGCTGATAGATCAGATCGTACCGGCAGCCCACGTTCTAAACGGATTTAACAGGGCATGCGAAACTACGAAAGGTGTGATAACACTTTCGGTAAACGTAGCCGATATAATCCAGCACACAAAGTTTTATGTCATCGATTGAGAAATGAGATAAAACGCTTTCCTCGGAAGACCATGGTTGCACATCATGAGGGCGGTGCCTTACACCTTGCACCAAATGCTAAAATTCCCAACCTCAGAAGGGGTAAAAATCATTCATGGAGAGAAACCTACAGCAAAGGAGATGTTCGCAGTTGAAGAAGCTGTTCAGACATCAGAGAAAGCCCCCAAGGGTGCTGAAGACACGAATGAAGTAGAAAACGCTAAATAGCAATCACATGACGTAGATCCGTCCAGGTTCGAAGGGGAAGGGAAAATGGACATGGAAGAAGACGACTTCGGAGTTCCTAGGTCATTTGTATTTCCAGATGATTCGGATGCAATAAAATCAACGGTGGAAGAGCTTGAACAAATTATTTTGTTTGTCTATCTGTCAGACAGGAAGGTATACCTGGGCACGAGGTTAACCTCGGAGCTCAGGAGTAAATTAATCAAATTTCTTCAAGCTACTGTCGATTGTTTTGCATGGTCCCATTTAGACATGACAGGTATTCCACCCGTAGTGACCACTCACCGGCTGAGCCTTGATCAGAAATTTACCCCGGTAAATTAGAAGCAGAGACCGATGGCCGAGGTCAAACACAAATTTGTCAAGGAAGAGGTAACAAACTTATTAAAAATAGGGTCCATTCGGGAGGTTAAATACTCGGATTGGTTAGCTGACGTAGTGGTTGTGCCCAAAAAAGGCAATAAGTTTAGAATGTGCGTAGATTATAAAGACTTGAATAAAGCCTACTTGAAGGATTCTTTTCCTTTGCCTAACATCGATCGCATGATTGATGCGACGACTGGCCATGCGATATTAAGCTTTCTTGACGCTTATTCCGGGTACAATCAGATCCGAATGAATCCGGAAGATCAGGAAAAAATTTCTTTTATAACGAAGTACGAAACTTACTGTTACAACGTAATGCCGTTCGGGTTAAAAAATATCCGTGCTACTTATCAACGCCTAGTAAACAAAATGTTCAAAAAGAAAGTAGGTAAAACAATTGAGGTTTATATTGATGATATGCTAGTTAAGTCCCTGGAAATAGAGGACCATTTAAAGCATTTGCAGGAGACCTTCGACATTCTACGCAAGTACAACATGAAGCTGAACCCGAAGAAGTGCGCCTTCGGAGTTGGTTCGAGTAAGTGTAGCGGGCGTTTGGAATTCTAAGTTTAATCGGCTCGCACATTCCTCGTAAAAGGAGGGAGGTGTCCCGGGGAAGTACGGTTGTGAATCGTACCGGGAAAGTCGGAAAATCCCGCCAACTACTTAATGGTGCTCTAAAGGATACATTTTAGATTCGCCACCTAATTTTTAGGAAATTAGGAAAACCAGTTCGAAAAGGGTTCATTTAAAACAGTTATTTAAAAGAAACCTGATCTACCAAAGTCTGGGTAAGGGTTCTGGTGATCTCCCGGGGAAGGTGTTAGGCACCCTAGTATTAAAGATCCGCTCAATTGCGGTTTACATACAGGTTCTAATAGTGTGTTTTATGATCATAAATCATTTTTTGACAAAAATTGCTTAAATCTAGATTTCCGCAATAAAAGTGTGTCATTTGCATGTAAGAAATACATTTTTTAAGAAACTGTCGAAGTATAATTTTGCTCAAAATTGACTGTGGGTGTCGGACTTGAACACCTAGGCTAATACCCGAAGGCCCTTAGCCTAGGTAGGACTCCACGTAAGTCCACGCAAAAAGGTTTTGAAAAAGAAGGATTTTAAGTTTATGAAAGTAGTTTTATGAAAAATAGTTTTAGGCATACTATTATACTATCATATATATACAATAATTGATTATACTAAGTTATTTATTTTTTAGTCTACCAATTATATTCTATACTTATCCAAATTTTAATCCATTTTTGTACAAGTTTTCTACGCATTTACACAAGTTTCAAAACATCCAGAATCGGTCCATAAGTTTTAAACAGTCCAGAACGGTCCCAGGCAGTCTCAATCTACAAAGTTTCAATAAAGTCAATTTAGTCCACCAGTTTTCCCAAATACAACATTTTAAGTCCAAAACAGTTTCAGTCTATTTTTATCCAATTTTTCACACAAGTTCAAAATAGTTTTTTTTTTTAAAAAAAAAAAAAAATCAACTTGGCAACTCTAAACTATGTGACAATCATATAAGGGTTCCAATATCTCGAATTTAAAGGCGCAAATATGAATTTAAATTGCAAAAAGTAAAGATTAAGGATTTTGGACCGACCAAGCCCAAACGAAGGTATTATGCAAGTTGTTCCTAAGTCCATACGTATGCTCCATTTTGCTCCGGATTCGTTTGACTCGATCTAGATACGTTAGTGGGCCTTGTTGGGGCCCACCAACGGATTCGGGGTTTGCAAATAAATGAGCATACATTGTATTAGTATTTGACTTAGAGACATAAATTAAGTTACAATGCCAAAAATTAAATTACAACAGAATTGGGCTAGGCCCATGATTTTAAACAAATAGGGAGGGGCAATTTATGAAAAAAAGGGGCATTCCTTTGAAATACCAACTGAAACAGTAAACAGGCCCAACTGGCCCAGCAATAATTTATCCCAAAATTCTCTAAGTGTCAAGACTATAAAATACCTAATATACGTTGTGATATACCATACAGAAGGGAGAGCAAAACCTCTCTAAAGAGGGCATACCCTCCACATTCAACTCTTATACACTAAGCTTCTCTATATTCACTCTACACAAACTTCCTTTAACTACCCAAAGAAACTCAAAATTCCCAAAACATTGCCCAGATTTTCCAAGTTGAAGAGTATCCAGATTTTATCAAATAATCAAGCATATAGGCAATTTAAGGTTGTAGTCTAGAATAACAGGTTTTAAGCAAATCCTATCAAATAGTATTCCAGCCACTAAACAGGAAAAGAATAAACATTTTAAACCAAGGGAAATGCATAAGAGACCATGTCTAGGCCTTAATGCAGGGAAAAACAATTTTTGAAGTCAATATATCACTGAAAATTCATGATCAGTCTAGGCTAATATTAAAGCAACATTTAGTCAAATAACTTTTCAAAGTTCCAGTTTTAGGAGGTTGATACACAGTTTCCACAAACATAGTTCACAAACAACATTTTCAATTCAAACTTAGCCTATCCTTTGGGATTCAAGGGTGATGACAAGTAAATATACCAGGGTCTACAAACTCAGTCCTAAACTAGGAAAGTTCATTCACAGATGTGGAATCAAGCATGGTTCTAAGAAAACATATAGAATAATCAAGACAGACTTAACAACATAGTTTTAAGCCATTTCAAACTAGTTCTAAACTTAAAACAGTTTCAAATACTACATAAACAGGTCAGTAGGTTTAACAAGCATTCCTGGTTTCAATCAAGGTTTGCTGTAATCAGCTTTAGCCATTTTTAGTTCTTCAAATTCACCTCAGCATATGGCAAGTTTAATAGACTGACAGGAGAGTCTTCTAGGACACCATAAGCTTGTTCTATTTATAGAACTTGCACAAAAGAACCACATATATGAGTAGGAACCTGTGAAAATCATAGTGAGTGCATGAATGCTAGCTTAAGTTGGGAATGAAGTGCCAATTATAACATGGTTTAACAGTTGGCAAGGAGGAAAAATGCATATGAGACAATTCAGATTTCACAAGCAAATAACAAAAGGGAGGGGTGCATCACAAAAGCAAGTATCACTCTTAATCTTTTAAGTAGCCTTAGTTCCTAGTTAGATTCCCTACACCTAGTTTATTAGGTGATTATATCAGGTAAAGAGAACCAAGTGGTCCATAGACAATACAAGTGGAAAATACAGGTCATAGGTGACCAAACAACATGAACATTGCAAATAAATAACCAACAAGAGACAGGACAGATGGTCTGTAAGTCACCAGCAAATCAGAGATGTAAAGGAACTTCAAGTAGGAAGAATGACAAGTTTCGAGAATTCTACATGAAAAACTGAGACAAGATGGTTCATGGCACTGTCCTAGGCGCAGGAGATGGTTCAGTGAACAAGACTTGATTCAAACAAACAGTCAAGGCTAGGTAACTAAACATTATAAGTAAATCAAGTACAAATAGGATCACATAAGCATGATTTTAGTTTTAAGATTCATTTTAATCTACTAAGTAGTCATGTCAAGCAAAGGGATTGAATAAACAAAAAGTAATATTAGTATAAGACACAAATGGCAACTAATATGGTCACTACAATCAAGTTGCAAACAGGACATAGGAGGGTAGGAACAGGATAAAATCACCATAAACACTAATCCTTTCTCTAGATTCATTCGTCTATTTTTTAGTCAAGAAAATGAATCTTTCCCCTGTAGTCTTGAAATCAAATGACAAAAGTAAGAAGTTAAAGCATATTTTAGAAGCTCTTAGCATCAATAGGCCCCATTTGGTCTCTGATTTTCAGACATAGGATGAAACAATCAGAGCTACAAGTTCCAAGGTGTCTTATGGTCACAGTTTAGTATCCTAGGGTCCAAAACAGGTTCATTTCACAACTTAATCCTTAATCTCTACAAAACAAGCTATGTGGAGTGTCCAATTATAAATTGAAGCAAATAATAACACTCAGAGGCAATTATCATCTAAAAATGGATCACAATAGTCCTCAAACAACACCTAGATGAACACAATTTGGTCTAGATAGTTGATTTTCAAAGCAAGTTTCCATTTTTTAGTCACATGGTTAAGAAATTTTCCACAAACATCATACCAAATAGAAAAAAGTTTAAGGCAAGGAACTTAGATGGTGTATGACCTCTATCATAGACCATGAAGATGAACTAGAAGCAAAAACACCTAGTAGATTGTACAGGAAGTCTAAACAAGTTCATATTTTAGCCTATTTTTGCATAAAAGAGGGATAGAGTTGCATTTCAAAGAAAACTCTGCACTTTTAAAGCCATTTTCAAATTCTAACTCCATTTTCAGATTCTAACTTATGCAAATCTCAGATGAGGCAAAACATAAATCCCTATAGGCTGATAAAAACTCATTTTTTAGCAAATACAGACCTCAATCTTTAGTCATCCACTCATAACAACTCATAGGTTTCAAGATTTTTATGAGACAGATACCAAGTTCCATTTTTATTCCTATTAAACTACTTAAACAAGATAGCAAACACAGTCAAAGCTAATCAGTTTTCATTTAGGATAATATACACACTTAAGCAGTCTTTCAAGACTTCAAATTAACCAAAGCTAGATTATAGTGATGACTTAAGGTCATTTCCATGGAAAAAAGCTATGAGTATGTCAGCCCAAGTCAAACTATCAAGCACTAGACACTCCATTCAACAGAAGAGGTAACAGACCACAAACTCAAACCAAAAAGAAGTAATTTCAAGATGTTTATTTTTTTTTTGGAAAGAACTTCCATTCAAGTTTTAACAGACAACTTCATAACCAATTTTAAAGGAAGACTTACTAACTAAAGACAGTTTTCAACATATCAAGCAAGTATACTACTCTAAAACGAACTTAAGTAACTAGTAATGATCATATCTAACTAATTTAACAACCATGTATGGTTCAGTGACCAAATAAGCCAAAGTGAATCATTTTAGACTTTGAAAAGTAATTTTCTAACAACTATATGTTACAGTCTCAACAACCACATATTTTCACAGAACACAGAACTAAGAAGCAAAGATTATAGCCTAAATACAGATTTATCACCAACTATGACTACTTATCATAACCATCTAACTTGCTATCCTTAAACTGAAACTTAAGAGCCTAAAACCCCCCATTTTAGCTATTTCTTCTCATTTAATTAAACTAACAAGGCATTGTATCTACTTGACATAACATGATTTAAACCTAACTTATGTTTATCACCTCTCATAACAGAAATAGAACATAATAGCAACATATTGGACTAAGCTAATCATTTATAGCATTCTTGAATATCAAACAAGCTTAAACAATAAATGATCAGGACCAAAACAAAATAAGATTTGAAATAAGAAATTACCTCTTATTGGGGTAACCTAAAGATCAAAATGGAGGGTATTGAATCAACTTCTTCAAACACCAACACTTGACACCTTAATAATAAGCCCCTTCTTCTTCAAAATTTTATGTATTATATATATATCAAGTAGATAGTAGTATATATATAGTATGGTTTTTAGTGAAGGGGTATACTTAGTATATGAGTGGTATGCTTCTATATATAATGTATATGTATTGTATTTTTGTAGGCTAGAACACTTAGTGTTGTTTTTAACTTTTTAAATTTTCAGAAAAAAGAGACCGCTTCAAACAGCCATATGGCTTGCTATTTATAGCAATCAAATTAGGGTTTAGGGATAGGAATGGGAATAAAAATGAATAAGGTTCCTTCTCAACAAATATGCCCAAATGTACTATATTCTAATAGATGTTTTTACACCTAAACATATACAAACAAGAAAACAACCATATTGTACCAGAATTTATCCAAAAATCCCATAAAATTAGGAGATAGTACACTAGTCATCAAAATAGGTACAATCATAGGACAATAACGTAAACAAACATACTAATGGATAGAAACCCTCCTAAATTCGTACCCAACCACAGAATCTTAAGGGAATTTCCCCTAAAACCCCTTCAAATTTGTATTGTGTTGGACAAGATGGCTAAGAGTTCACGACTTCGCCTATGGCATCCTCAACACTTGAAGGGATTCGGGTAACACCCTTATTAGGATTAAATTTAGGAATAAAAACGTGAATTGAATCAAATTAAACCTGGTAATCGATAAAATAGAGGATGGGGATGAAAACCCCAGAAAAATTAGGTCTGAAATAGCCATGTAAGTGGTTGAATCAAGCTCACGATCAAACCCTAGAAAAATCGCCTCATATCGTCATTGAAGCATCCGAGGACGAGAGAAGAAACAAGACGGGATCAAATGGGGACTGAAGTTGCTCATTTGAAACTTTGGTCCCCTATTATATATATACCCTCCCCCTAGAAAGTTATTTAACAAGTTTAAAATGGCCCCTTTAGTTCAAAACATAATTTAAAAAAACCTTTTGTACATAAATTAAATAAAAATACAAAATTTCATGAAACTATGTATTTGTATAAAACTAATACGTAAGTTCGTATTTTATAAAATAAAGTTCACAATACGTCATTTTAAAATACGAGCTTCGATACGAACCCAATATTGACATAGTTCTGAGCAATAAAAGAATGTGAAACCGTAATTCATAAGTTGTTTAAATTAACAATTTTCCCGAGCTAGACGGAACAAGATGTGTATCTTCTTTTCAAATCACATTTGTGAAAGTAAATAACTCGTAATTTCTTGTAAATTGTTAATTTTTATGAAAAATAATAATTAAACGTCAAGTTTTGCAATTTTCTCGGGATCTTTGGATTTTTAATTTTTCAACGGCATCCTCCCCTGTCCTGGACTCGAGAAATATGGAAATTAAAAATATACATTTTAAGCGGTGAAAATTAGGTGTCAACAGTAAGTTCCTGGGTTTCATGGTGTCAAATCGAGGAATCGAAATTAACCCGGATAAGATCAAGGCCATCGAGGATATCTGGGTAGTCGAGAACATAAAAGGGTTACACAGACTGACCGAAAGGATCGCAGCCTTAAGCAGATTCATTTCTTGGTCTTCGAATAAAAGCCACCGATTTTTCTCGTTGCTCAAAAAGAAAAATGACTTCACATGGACACCGGAGTGTTAGCTGGCCCTAGAAGAATTGAAATGGTATTTATCGAGCCCGCCTCTGTTGCATACACCAAAGGCAAACGATCAGTTGTACTTATATCTGGCAGTATCCGAAGTCGCGGTAAGTGGAGTGCTGGTTCGAGAAGAAAAATGTACGATATTTTAGATTTATTATGTTAGTAGAACTTTAGGAGATGTGGAGAAACGCTACCCCCACCTAGAAAAACTGGCCCTAGCTTTATTGAATGTATCGAGAAAGTTGAAACCTTACTTTCAATGTCACCCTATCTGTGTGGTAACCTCATACCCGTTAAAAAACGTTATGCATAAACCAGAATTATCCGGTAGGTTGACAAAATGGGCAGTCGAAGTCAGCGGATATGACATCGAGTATATGCCCCGAACGGTTATAAAGTTCCAAAATTTGGCGGAATTCGTGGCAGATTTTAGCCCCGCAATGGTACCCGAGGTAGAGAAAGAACTTCTTTTAACCTCTGGTACAACGTCGGGGATTTGGGCCTTATACACGAATGGAGCCACCAATGTAAAATGAACTGGGCTAGGTATTGTACTTAAAGCCCCTGTAGGGGATATCATTCGGCAGTCCATAAGAACTGTAAAATTGACTAACAATGAAGCTGAGTATGAGGCTATGATTGCAGGTTTGGAGCTGGCCAGAAGTTTGGGGGCAGAAATCATCGAAGAAAAATGCGACTCACTTTTAGTCGTGAATCAAGTAAACGGGGTGTTTCATGTGAAGGATGATCGGATGCAAAAATACTTGGAGAAAATACAGGTAGTTTTACACCGATTCAAAGAATGGACTATGCAGCATGTGCCGAGGGAACAAAATACTGAGGCAGATGCGTTGGAAAACCTGGCTCCTCGGTCGGAACGGAGGAATTTAACTTGGGGACCGTGGTCCAATTAATGAACTCCGCCGTCGAAAGCAGCCACGCCCCGAAGTTAACATGACAAGTTTAACTTGGGATTTTCGAAACAACTTCATAGACTATCTAGCGGAGGGAAAATTACCAGTGGACCCTAAGGAGTCGCGAGCTCTTAGGATTAAAGCAGCGAGATACAGCTTGATCGAAGGAAAATTATATCGGCGTTCGTTTTATGGTCTTTTAGCCAGATGTTTGGGACCCGAAGAGATAGACTACGCGATGTGCGAAGTCCATGAAGGAACATGTGGTAATCACTCTGGGGCTGAATCGTTAGTTCAAAGGTTGATTCGAGCCGGTTATTTCTGGGATCATATGGAGGAAGACGTGAAGAATTTCGTTCGAAAGTGTAATCGGTGTCAGAGACATGCTCCTATGATCCATCAGCCGTGAGAATTGCTTCATCCAGTATTGTCCCCATGGCCATTCATGAAATGGGGAATGGACATTGTTGGCTTTTTACCTTGGGCACTAGGTAAGGCTCGTTTCATTTTGTTTGTGACTGACTATTTTTCTAAATGGGTTGAAGCGCAAGCTTTCGAAAAGATAAGTGAAAAAGGGGTTATCAACTTCATATAGGATCACATCATATGTCGATTCGGCATCCCAACTGAGATCACATGTGATAATGGCCAACAATTCGTAAGGAACAAAGTCAATAACTTCCTCGAGGGTCTAAAGATCAAAAAGATAGTGTCCACTCTGTATCATCCGAGTGCAAATGGACAGGTAGAATCCACGAACAAGACTATCATTCAGAACTTAAGGAAACAGTTGGATGAATCCAAAGGCAGGTGAAAAGAAATCTTGCCGGAGGTACTATGGGCGTACAGAACTACATCGAAGTCAAGCACCAGTGCAATGCCATTTTCCTTGGTATACGGAGCGGAGGCTTTGATCCCCGTTGAAGTCAGAAAGCCGAGCCTAAGATTCCAATATGCCACTGAGGAGTCAAACAACGAAGCTATGGTAGTAAAACTTGATTTAACAGACGAATTATGTGAGGCAACGTTGGTCCCGTTGGCACAACAAAAACAATGGATGGGTAAGTATTACAACCAGAGAACCAACTTTCGACAATTCTAGATCAGGGACTTATGGTCACATTACACACAAAAGACCCTAATGAGGGGAAACTCGGTCCAAGCTGGGAAGGATCGTACAAAGTGATCGGTATAACCGGCAAAAGATCGTACCAGCTCGTGTCGGAGGATGGCCAACAATTGTTAAACAATTGGAACATAGCACATTTAAAGAAATACTATTGCTAAGGTACGACCCAAACCCCTTTCGTGAATTCTTTTTAACTTATCTGTCTCGATCACTGCAGGAAAAAAGCTCAAATGAAGTTATGAAGATTAGAGTTAGACGTGAAAACACGTATTGCACTCTTTTTCCCTTAGCTCAGTTTTGTCTCGAAGTGGGTTTTTTGGCAAGGTTTTGAACGAGGCAATAACATACAGCGTGTTACTTTAGACTAGCCAAGTGCTAGGACTGGGGACTGCTCGGTATCAACAATAGTGTTTCTCTTCTCATACTTCGAACACAAACACTGGGGGACTATCATACTCTATGTCCAACGAGGCCGAATCGATTATTGTTTCTTTGGAAGTTCCTGCATTTAGGATTTGTTGTAAGGGCCAAACAACCGAATGAGTTAATTTTGTTACGACAAAAATCAGAATGCCATTTGGCAGTTGTACCATACAAGCTTGTGAAATGAGAAGAACACTTCAGTTTAATCTTTGCGCATATTATTGTTCGCATTATATCCACTTCACATTCGTAAGTCCGTAATGATCCTAAGTTCATAAAAACAACCCTGAACCAGGGACTGTGAATTAGGGACTATCGAAGTCAATCAATGGATCAAATAAGAATTTGCTTGATTATAAGAGAATTGAGCCCCACTCATTCACAAAGGCCTAAAAAGACTGAAATGGACCTAGCCTAAAACAAAAAGACTTGAAAACACTAGGTCTTAAACACTGGAAATTCCAGCCCGAATGCCTGAAGTGATTATAAGACGTCCAAATTCATGAGCATAAAACATACATAAGCCGCCAACCTCAGCACAAAACAAGTTTGGTGAGTTACCTTAAACAAACTAGGGTAAATATCGCCTGAAGCCGAGCTTGAGTCTACATTTGATTAAGTTATCAGTATGCGCATACCTCGTTAAAATAAACATTAAAGTAGACGATCTTTTCAAAGACTTCAGTGAAGACAAACACTTCCAAAATACATTTACATAAGGCCAGATACCGGCCTCAATAAAATTTATAAACAAAAGAAAGATAATGATTTTTCTATGCCTAAGGGCCTATCTATTCCTCCTCCTCAGAATCTAATTCCTCAGAAGCGGCAGGCTCTTCCTCCGAACTGTCGCCAAGAAAGATTTATGGGTCTGAGCCTCCACTTCCCCGGCCTGAGAAATCTTTGCACCAATATCCTCGATGTCGTGCTGAACTTCTTTGACGGTAAGCACCCGGGTTTTCCATTTAATGTGCTCGGCCCGCAGAGTAGAACGGTCAGTGACGGCCTTAACGTTAGCATTAGCTTGGGCCTTAATCCAATCTCGCTCAGACAAGGCTTGCTGAATCTGGATTATCATCTCGTTATTCTCCTGAGATAGCACACTCAGATCTCGGTTGGCCTCTTCGAGTTGTTCTTTGAGACCCTCAGCAGACCTGGCCTGGGCATCGTACTTCTCTTGAAAAACCTTCAAGCAGTCCTTTTCATGGTCACGCTCAGCAGCAAGACAGACAAACTCAACTTTGGCAGCATTAAGCTCTTGCCGTAGGTTAGCATCGGTAGCTTTTTCCTCCTCGAGTACTTCCTCGAGCTTCCGCTTATCCACTAAAATAACAGTATACCTTTCAAGCAGGTCTTCCATGTCATTTTTGGCCTTGAGCATGCCCTCCTTAGTAGCTATAAGCTCGACCTTGAGTACCGAGGGGTCACCCACTGAAGGCAAATGATCCTCTTTCTGCTGCAACAAGATCTTAAACTTTTCGGTCTCACGACCTTGTGCATCCAACTGGCTCCAAACATCTTCGAGTTGGTTACGCAGCCTGGCATTTTCCCTCGTACATTGAAGGAAGCCCTCATGTTGTAGAAGGACGGACTGAGAAAAGAAGAAGAATTCGGGTTAGGCATAAGTACAAATCACAAAATGAAATCAAAGCTAAGGATGTCGGACATACCCGATTAGCTGAATACATACTCTCGTTGAAGAGACATTACCACGAGACTCGATCCATTTCTCGGTCCTCATCAGACGTAAGGGGCAGAAGATAACTGGCGATTCCCACCGGCCGGGACATGAAGTGCATGTCCGTAGGGACGGTGACCATAATGGACTTTGTCTCATTCGGCTTAGCACTTGGGGCTGGAAAAGTATCAATGAGGTGACGCCAAGAACTTGATTTGGTGGCCTTCAAAGGTCTCCTTTGCCCTTGAGGAATAGGCAAATTAAATCCCGTAGGATCTGCAATGGCAGTAGGAGTAGAGGCATCAACATCGAACATACCTTCAAATTCCTCCTGCTCATAGGGGAGAGAGGAAGTAGTTCCGACTGCTTCGACCGGAGGTAGTTCGTCCTCTATTAAAATGGGACTCCTCGGGGTTGTATTTCTCGATGGACCGAGATCCAAGAAACCATAGGGTTGTGCATCACCAGCCTCAGCATTCTGCACGACCGCTTCGGTCACATTTCCCTCCGCCGTGATGACCGTCGAGGATGAGGGCTTGGAAGACCTACTCGGCTTCCTGCTCCTTGTAGCCTCGACAACAACTTGATCCACACTGGCCGGATCAAACATCTCTTCAGTCGCCGGGGGAGCATCCGAAGGCTCAGGCCTCAAAGTAACTTTACCCCTCTTCAGGCCTGCATAACACATGGTTAGTCACCAATAAAAGCTACGAGGAAAAGCAAAAAAAATGTGCAAAAAATAAACGGAAAACTCACTGTGGTTCTTTGCCACCCACTTGCCTGCGGAGAGGTCTCTTTAAGTACGAATTTCATGGGAATGTTGTGCCATTATGTCATCCACCCACTTCTCAAAATTGGATATAGTATTCGGTAGCCACATTCTTGCTAAAAGAGGAAAAGAAAAGAAGGGAAAGAAGTTAAGTTAGGAAAGTAAATTACTTACAAAGAAACGAAAATAAGATATATCGAGAGAACTTGCGGGCTTTGTTCCACTTCTCGGGAAAGGAAAGGTATTCTCTAGGAATGATCTCCTCGGTCTTGACCCGAACGAAGCGTTCGAGCCAACCACGATCGTTTGTTTCGTCCATGCTGAAAAGGATCGGGTACTTACCACATTTCGTAAGCTTCACAATCCCACTGCGAAAAATTCGAGGGGAGTAAAGAAGGATCAGATGATATAAAGTAAATGGGGGGTTGACGTTGTTAGCCAAAAAGAGGATACATGTAATGATTCACCAAACATTCAGCCCAATTTCTGCAAGGGGCAAGTTATATGTCTTGCACATATCGAGAATGACCTCGTCAATCGGAGGGTTAAGTTTGAAGGTGAAAGGGTAAGTATAAACGGAAGAGTACCCTTCCACATAAGTGGTGATGTCGTCATCAGGGCTCGGGATTATAATCTCTTTGGAACGGAACCTCCAACGACATTACGAACGGACCTTGGGAATGATAGTAGTGTCGATCGCGGATGGATAGCGTCGGACATATAACCCCGGTAGGCGTTATTCCCTTTCGAAGCTTTTTCAGTCGTGAATTCGAAGTCGAAGTGGTACACTGTACGGATGACATCCTTATCCCAAGGTTCGAATGGAACTTTGACCTCAGTCTCACTCGGCAGAGGAGATCCCACCAGAGAGACTTCATGAGAAGAGGATATTGGGCTCAAAGCCATTTCCGATAAAGGTATAGTGAAGAAAGAAAAGATGAAGTAAAAGTTGTATGAAGATTTGAAGGTTTGTATGAAGATTTAAAGGTGTGATGAAAAGTCAAGAACAAGATGAAGATTCCGATGAAGAAAGATAGAGGCTCTGATGATTTGGTGATTCCGACGAAAGGTTTGAAGATTCCGGCGGTGGTTTCCGCTTCTCAGATGAAGAGAATACAAGTTGAAATCGAGGAGTAATTTTTTAAAGTTGTAAATAGTAAAAGTGAAGGAGTTTTGAGCTATTTATAAGTGAGGGGTCATAATGGCGAAAACACATTGATCAGATAACCAGAAGGTCGGCCAATAGTGAAGCCACACATGGCCGAAGACAGACGAACGTGATGGTTGACAAGGCGTTTGATTTTCCCGCTTATTTTTGAAACTTACAGGATAAGATATTCATAAGTTCGACATATCGGAGGCATAAAATGAAGAGAAGGCTCCGTACAGAAGATAAAAGCCGATAAAAAACATTCATAAACCAAATAAGTTCGACTCAATCCTAAAAAGCTTCAACTAAATTTTGTAAGCAGGTATCCGATTTTCTCGGTTACATTAGTTTCACAAAACAAAATGACTTATGGTCCTAAACTAGAAACGGGAAGAAAGTCTGATCCGGTATGGTGAACCAAAGGTTGAGAACTTCAGTCCGTACCCTCGAACACTTTTACAAAATCCTGCATCGGCTAAAAGACTTCAGGGTGGTCCTCTTAAATAGCAAAACCTGGGTCGTTTTGCTCTGGTCGACCCTCTTCATCTAGAACAATCACCGAAGGTGGTCCACCTCGAGAAATTTCTCCTCGAGTCCGTAAGATATGGCGTGATCTCACCCGAGAAACTATCCCTGGAGGAATAGTCGAAGAGCTCGCAGGGACTCTCCGTCTGGATGCCTTTGCCGATACAGCCATTGCCTTTTGCCCCTCAGTAACTTCCTCGGCACCCTTTTCAACAATGTTTTTCCCTTTTAAAAAAGACCTCTTCGAGGAAACCTTGAAAATCAGAGGTTGAGAGATAAGATTATGTAAAAACCAACCAATAAGGAATTCTACAAACAGATTAAAGTTTACCATGGTTTTTGCCTTTCCACCCTTCGGGTGCCATGCTCCTCCAAGAGCGGCCCACGTCACGAGAGGCACCTAAAAGTGCAACTACCCATTTGAAGATAGTGATTACAAGCTCAGGTTCCACCGGATTCGGGGTGGGATTTTACGTTTCTGGGAAGTCTGCGGATAGGGAACGGTGAAGTTGGCCCGTGCAAATCATTTCAAACTGATGTAGCCATCCCCTGTCATAATCATCTTCTGAATCTATGAGGCCTCGAGTTCCACAGGGGAGCAGATGAACTATGCCCCCTCGGATTACCCGGGGTACATAGATATGGATCAGATGGTCGAGGGTAAAAGAAACCCAGCTACGTTGGCCAAAATTTTGAGGCAGTATACGAGCCTCCAAATCTGCAGAGCAATTTGGCCAATCCAAACGCAGTATCGATGACAGAAATCTTCAATCAGTTGGGGGATGGGTAGAGAAAATCCAATAGCAAAGGGGTAGGTATAGGCCATCGAATAACTAACAACATGATGGTTGATTCTTACCCCATTTTCAACAGGGCGGATGCCAACGTCCACACCAAAGTTACAATCATTCCGAACTATGGGGATAGTGGCGGCGTTAATGAAGGATTCGAGTTTTTCCACAGAATCTAGGTGAGAAGATACTTTGCAGTCGTTTGTATATTTGAAGCTGGTGGGGAGAACGTCCACAGCAAGGAACTCCAACTCCTCCTCAGGGCTGATCGCTCCCATTGCTGACAACGGTGGTGAATGTGGTGTCGATGAAGGGTGATCCGCGCTTTGAGTTAACAACGATAGATAATCATGGCTAAGAAGAAAGTGAAGTGTCAAGCGGTGGAAAATAAGGATTTAAGAAAAGTTCGGAACTCGAAAGAGAACTTAGGACCAGGGTTTTGAAAAGATGAGGTTTAGGGTTTTTGTTCAAAGTGTATGGCAAAAATAAAATATATGGGCCTTATATAATGGAGGGTACAAAAGCTAAAAGGTTTGAAAGTTCTGACAAGGGGCGGATTCTAGAGACTGATTAGGCGGATGTAGTAATGATGAACTGGCATCAGTTAGAGTGCAAGATTTGATGGAATGTCTTTTCCAAGGCGAATAGGTACGGCCTACTCGACTTTATCCGGATCCATTTCCCAAAGTTAATACTTTCCTCCGGAAGATGGAGGGACTATCTGTACAAGGTTAAAATCGAGGCGGTAGACCCGACCTAAGGTTCGACGATCCAAATTCAAAGAAAGAAGCAACGGATAGTAGAGCTCGGCTAGAACGGATAGAGACATACGGACCCAACGATTCCGGAGGAGCACACTTGTAGTTGGCAACATTGCGGGAAATTCGGCCCGTTGTGGATTTCACTCCACGCGACGCAGTGACAGTTGTCAAACCCGTGATTTCGGGGATCCTTATCTTCAATTGATTTAGTTACCCTGTTGAAAGTAAATCCTAGTACTATAAATAGGGAGAGGAGTAAACCCTCAACCCCATCAGTTTTTCACCATCTTCTACACGATTTCACCATTGTCTTATTCTCATAGTTTTGTCAAGCTTCAAATAATAAAAGTTCTCACAGTTTGGTCCAAGCAGATCTAAGCTTCAGCCCGGGCTGTCCGATCAATTACGAGGCTATTTATTACTTATTTATTCGCAATTTGTATTTCATTACTATTATTTTTCCGTTCTATAGTGAATCAAGTCGCGTATCCTTTAAACCACTTATAAATTCAATTGTTACCTTTTTGAGGGGTAAACACACATCATGCAAATTTTCTAAGATGGGTTTGTTACGTTCCAATTGTACCAAATGCTTACCATTTAAAATGGTTAAGAACTTAAGATTTAAGGCTGAAGAATCCACCACCCAAAAAATCAAGGACTAATTATGAAGAAGAAAAGTTGGAAAGTTTCTTGATAACCTCTTCTCTTCTTCTCCTTGTCCTTGTCTAGCCAAGTTGGAAAGTCTCGTCAAATAAAATTAGATCTCTACAGATATCCTAGATGGCAATAATGTGTTCAAGGAATTACAATTCACAATTTGAGTTGCAATGTCAAAAGTAAAATCTCAATTACCTGTCGAGATTTGTTGTCCAATTGAATATTTTCCACTTCCACTGCCAATTGGGCGGGAGAAAAAAAGAATGGGAGAGAGAATATAGGGAAATTTGCACAACAGGATCATTTGAGGTCACTAGTTAAAATGGTCCTGTTTAAGGAATTTGTGAAAAAATGGCTTCGGCACCGTACACGCACAAGAATAAAATATTAAGTTTTCACAAGTTATGTCACACGGAGTATAATTTTAGTATGATTTTCAGTCTATGTATTGTTTACCCCGGATTTGGATAATCAATTAAAATTGTAAGTGAGGTATAGGATATGAGGCTATATCTTGTGCTTATTTGATAAAGAGAAGATATATATGAATATGCTATAAAGGAGCAATTGATGATCAATGGTTTGCTATGTACTCGTGTATCTATTAATACATAAACGGTATTTGATTTAGGAAACGTGAGAATTAAGCACAATAAATGTGGATCGAATCTGATATATTGAGAGAGAGATTAGTATATTTTGCTATTACAAGAGCTTTTGGTAATGTAGAAGCCAACCCTCTAAGAGGAGGCCAATGCCCCTTATTTATAGTGCTGCCCCATGGCTTCATACAACATAAAAAATAATAAAATAAAGAAAACGTTCTGAGTTGGATTAGGTTGGATTAGGTAGACCGTACGGTCTGACACCCGTACGATTGGCAGTTGAACACAGCAGGACGCCATCGACGCGTGGCAACTGCGCAACGGATCTCCCGAACCACCGGCCACGGTCAAACGGACATACGGCCTCGAACAACCGGTCATGGAAGAATCGGACCAAATGACGCCCTTCCTTTGCTCCGGCCCAAGCTTTTCCCCGGTTCAGCGTATACCCGATTTTTACCGTATACAGATAGTCCCCACACTTCCTGGATCGTAGATTTCTCGGAGTGACGGGGAGTGGATGAACCAAGAAATCGTCGACTCCGTTTGTCCGTTGTTATCTTCTCATTTTGGCGGGAACGGTTGCATCACGTCTTCTTCACATCGGCCACGTGTCATATCCCGGATGGTCCGCTCTGACAACCGCCACACGCTCGTCGTTTCAAGTCATTCCTCATTAATTATGGGACACGTGGTGCCTCCCGATTGGCCAGAAACCGTAACCGCCTAAATCCCATAACTATAAAATGCCCTCTAACCCTTCATTTTTTCACTTTCAACACCTTTCAACTCTTCAACCCTTTTCCACTTTGCTTTCGATTTTTCACTTCATTTCTTCGTCTTCATCACATCTGTTCACCCTCTATACCAAGTTTGTTGCTGATTCATCGCTTACTCTAAGTGAAAGGAAGCAACTTTCCTTTTCCCTTACACTAATATGTTATTGTTTATTGTTGCTTCTCGTTTTCTGACTTCCCCTATATTGTCTGTTCCCTTATTCCCCTTTGTTTTCTTTAACTCCTCTTTCGAATCCACTCAACTTCTCCTTTTCATATTTTCAAATGTCTTAAACCACTTCCCATGATATTCCCTCGGTTTGGTCTCAAAGAACCGAGGCTGCTTCCCCTTCTAAGGCAAAGGGCTCCTTCGAGCCCATGGCTTCGGATATTATACCGGCCAAAACCAATTTCAACAAAGACTTAGAGGCCGAAAAACCTTCCTCCGTATCCGACAGAGGGTATGACGTGAGACGCTACCCCTCCTCCATTACCGAGGATAGGCTTGACCTTGTCTGGTCCGACTGCGGATGGGACAATCGCCCGGTCTGAGTTTTTTCCCCTGGGCCCGATGAGTCAGTCACCGACCATCGGAAGGGTTTTTTGTATGTCTATACTGATCCCTTCACTCTCAAGCTCGATCCTCCGGTAGATCCGGTCATTTTGGACATGTGCCGGACCTACGACGTGACCTTGGCACAAATTGGTCCGATCGTTTGGAGGGTCATAGCATTCCTCCGGTTGTTGGCCAACAATGCCGGGAAGGAGCTCACACTGGCCCACCTGATACGCCTACACTCCCCGAGGCTGTTCCGGGGTGGCGTAATAAAACTAGCCAAGCGTAGCCGGAATCCGTTTTTCTCAAAAATAGACGAAAACAGAGGCAGGGGCTGGCTGGAGCGATATGTCCGGGTGAGGACTGAGGATATCATTCCGGCCGATTACATGCCTTTCCCGGAGAAGTGGAACAACAAGCGTAAGTCTAAACCCTTAAGTGATTGCTTTTGTACGTTTCGTCAAAATTTGATCCCACTTTCTCACCATTTTTCTTATTCATATCAGCCAATAGGTATATTCCTTTGATCGTCCAGAACCTGAGCGAATGGGTCACTGCACTTCTCAGCCAACATGTTCACGATAACCGGACGTGGGGCCACCTATCACGTGGCCGATGGATCCCCCAGAACCATGGTAGTATTTTTGCTTCTTCCTGTGTTCACTGCACCTTCTACTATCTGTATTCATTGCGTCTTTTGACTTTCAGGTTTACCCAAAGGCTCGGTGGATCCCAGGCCGGAGTCCGCAGCCGAACCCACAACATCGGCACCTGAGTTTGACTCGGCGGGTGCATCTCGTGCCTTTGCTGCAGTTGCCGCCGCTAAGAGGAAAAGGCCCTCGGATAAAGGGCAAAAGTCGAAGAAGAGGGCGAGGAGCGTCACTCGGACCTTACGGGATAAAACAGAGGCCGACATTATTGTTCGGAGAGTCGATGCCGATGCTCCCGTGGCTCCTACCCCGGAGGAGGCTGTCGCCGTTCCACCCCTTCCTTCTGCTGGTGCAGGACTTTTGGTTCCGGTTTCTCACACAGGTGCGGAAGAAATTCTTTCCCCGGCTCCTCTAAGGTCGATTGATTTCGTCGACATTTCAGGTGAAACTTCTTTCGAGGAAACTCCCCTGCAAAGGACAAGAAGGCTCGGGGAGGCGGCCGCTGCTGAAGTCGGTCAAAGGACTGAGCCGGTCCCGGAGATTGAAGTCCCCATTGACGTTCATCTGATGCCCAAGCATGAGCCTGCTACAACTACGGAGCCCCCGAGCTTTGCCGAAAATACTGAGGCTGCTCCAAGTTCCTCTACTCCGGATCCGAGGCCTGACGAGTTTGATGATATGTTCTCAGGCACTCCTCCAGCTACCGGCGAAGCTGTGGGATTCGGGCATCTCCCTATCCCTCGGGCCACGAGGTCGGACAGCCGGTCCTTCGAATCTGGGGCCACAGACAGCTTGGTGCGTATTTGTTCGGCCCCAAGCGTGGAGCCGAGGAGAACAAAATCGGTCGTGGTCACCGTCCCCGAGGATTGCAACTTCCTTTCTTACCCGGTGGGCGTGGCAAGCTATCTGAGGCCTCTTGTCTCAGATTCGGACAAGCGGAAGATGACCGGGGTCTCTTGGCAATGCCTCATTAACGAGGGTATGCATGCGGGCAACCGGGTAAGATTTTTAGCCGTCTCTGCACATCATCACTGGGAATTTTAACCTTGTTTCGTTCAAGTTTTTAACTTGCTTTCTTTTGTAGAGTGTGGTGCTCGTCAACGAAGCCTTCGTCCGCGCCCAGCAAGAGATGGACGATCTTAAGGGCCAACTGGATGCCCAGGGCCGGGAAACGGAGAAATATCTGCACCTTCTTCAGGAGAATGTCCGAACATTCTGGCTCTAGCCATTCCGGGTAGATTAGGGCCTGTACCTGGCTTTTATCTTTATTTTATTTTTTGCCTTTGTAGGAATTTGGTTTTTTGATGTAAAAAACACCCCTTGTATAAATGAAAAACGCATCTCTCTTGTTTCTTCGTTTGAATGTTCGCTATTATTTTTGCTCGAATTGTTGGTCCTTTTTAAGGACAGGCCGACTCGTAGTTATTTAGTTCACTGTGCCCGTAGGACTTACCTAATTCTTTGTGAATTCAGACGCCTCCGAATCACGATAGGCATTTCTTTAGGTCCGGTATATTTTGGCAATATTTTAGGGCCGGTATTTCTTCGGGCACCCGCATATCAGCCTTGGCTGAATTTTGAAGTAACAGTCCCCGTTTGGGGAGGTTAGAAAATTTTGGCTCAGATCGTTGTGACCTCGTTACCTTAGTCTAATTTCGACCATAGTGCCGAAATACGGCGGTTATCACCAGGGTAAAGTCTTTTAATAGGAAGATAACCGAGATATTGCTATCCAAACTTTCGATAATTTTGCATTGCAACGTGTTTGTATACATGAGAATTTTGTTTCCTTCTTATTTTGCTGTAGCAAGTACTAAATGGACACGATTCATTTTGATCGTTTGGTCCTTACACCGAAGCCTATAGCAGAAGGTCGACCTTGCGTTTGCCGTAGCAAACACTCGGGGGACACGATTCATTTTGATCGTTTGGTCCTTACATCGGAACCTAACATTTTTGGCCCGGCGCTATTTGTTTAGGGCGGCCTCCGGAGTGGGTGTGATAGTCCCCTAGCTCTTGGCCGAGCTGCAAGATCGGGTGAGTGCTATTAAGTCCCCATTCATTGGGTGTGACCCCGAGAGTCTGGACGTTTGTCCTTTATATTTATCAGGTAACACGTTGTACCTATTGCCTCATTAAAAACCTTGTCGGAAAACCCATTTTGGGACAAAACCGTACTAAGGAAAAGAGTGCAACACGTGTTTCAGATTTAGATTTTTTTCTTTGCCTGGTACTCGGCTTCCTGCAAAAAAGAAAGGTCAAAAATAGAGAAACATGGGGTATTTTTACCTCAGCAGTAGTATCTTTTAAAATGAGGCATGTTCCAGTTATTGCGCAGCCGTTGCCCATCCATGGACTCCAGCGGGTACGATCCTTTACCCGTTACCTCGGTTATCCTGTAAGGTCCTTCCCAGTTTGGACCCAGTTTTCCTTCGTTGGTATTTTTGGTGTTCAAGGTAACTTTTCGGAGCACCAAGTCCCCTATTTGGAAATGACGAAAATTGGCTCTCCGATTGTAGTACCTTTCCACCCTCTGTTTCTGGGCTGCAATACGAACCAACGCATTTTCACGAAGCTCGTCCGTGAGGTCGAGTCTTACGGCCATGGCCTCCTCGTTTGACTCCTCGGTAGTATATCGGAACTGGAGGGTTGGTTCACCAACTTCTACGGGGATAAGAGCTTCAGCCCCGTAGACCAACGAGAAAGGAGTTTCCCCAGTGCTCGATTTTGATGTGGTTCTGTAAGCCCACAATACCTCCGGTAATATTTCTCTCCAATGATGATTTAATGCTTCAAGTCTTTTCCTCAGGTTTTGGATTATTGTCTTGTTCGTGGATTCCGCCTATCCGTTTGCACATGGGTGATACGGAGTTGATACAATTTTCTTGATCTTCAGCCCTTCGAGGAATTTGTTGACTTTGCCACCCACGAACTGGGGCCCGTTATCACAAGTTATCTCGGCGGGGATGCCGAAGCAACAGATGATGTGATCCCATATGAAGTCAATGACCTCCTTTTCTCTGATTTTTTCAAAGGCCTGTTCTTCAACCCATTTGGAGAAATAATCAGTCATAAACAAAATAAAACGGGCTTTACCTGGTGCCCATGGCAATGGACCGACGATGTTCATTCCCCACTTCATGAAAGCCCAGGGTGACACCACCGAATGCAACAACTCCCCGGGCTGATGAATCATCGGAGCATACCTCTGACACCCGTCGCATTTACAGATAAAATTCTTCGAGTCTTCCTCCATCCGGTTCCAATAATAACCGGCCCTGATAATGTTTCGGACCAAAGCATCAGCACCGGAGTGATTGTCGCAGGTTCTTTGTGCACCTCTCTCATTACATACTCCGTCTCTCCGGGACCCAAACACTTGGCCAAGGGTCTGAAGAAAGACCGCCGATACAATTGGCCGTCTACCAGGCAGAAACGCGCCGCTTTGGTCCTGAATGACCGTGATTCTTTTGGGTCATTCGGGAGCTTCCCATCACGCAAGTAGTCAGTGTACTTGTTGCGCCAATCCCAAGTTAAACCCATTGTGTTTACTTCGGCGTGTCCACTTTCTATTTCCGTGTTTAACAAGTGCACCGTTGCCCCGGGGTTGATTTCCCACCCTTCGACTGAGGATCCCAAATTTTCTAATGCATCGACCTCGCTGTTCTGCTCCCTCGGTATGTGTTGCATGGTCCATTCTTTAAATCGATGTAGTATCACTTGGGTTTTTTCAAGGTATCTCTGCATCCGTTCGTCCTTGACCTCAAAGACGTCGTTCACCTGGTTTAAGACCAAAAGCGAATCGCACTTTGCCTCGATTATTTCGGCCCCCATACTTCGGGTCAATTCCAAACCTGCAATCATAGCCTCATACTCGGCTTCATTGTTAGTCAATTTAGCAGTTCTAATGGATTGTCGAATGGCATCCCCGGCCGGGGTTCTAAGGACGATCCCTAGCCCGGAACCTTTGAGGTTCGAGGCCCCGTCCGTATGTAGAGACCAAATGCCCGAGGTCTTTCCCGAGGTCAGCAGAAGCTCTTTCTCGACCTCGGGGACCATAGCCGGGGTAAAATCTGCCACGAAGTCGGCCAAGATCTGGGATTTTATGGTCGTTCGAGGCTTGTACTCGATATCATACCCGCTAATTTCTACAACCCATTTAGTTAATCTGCCCGATAATTCCGGTTTATGCATGATTTTTTTCAGAGGGTAAGTAGTTACTACATATATTGGATGGCATTGAAAGTAGGGCTTGAGCTTTCTGGAAGCGCTTACCAATGCCAATGCTAATTTTTCCAAATGGGGATAACGGGTCTCCGCATCCCCCAAAGTTCTACTCACGTAATAGATAGGGAATTGTGTACCTGATTCTTCTCGGACCAAAACGCCACTTACCGCTACTTCGGAGACAGCAAGGTAGAGAAAGAGCGGCCCGTCCGCCTTCGGTGTGTGCAGCAGCGGGGGGCTAGACAAGTACCTCTTCAATTCTTGCAAAGCTTCTTGGCACTCCGGTGTCCAAGCGAATTCGTTCTTCTTCCTTAGTAAGGAGAAGAAACGGTGATTCTTGTCCGAAGACCTCGATATGAAGCGACTCAACGCCGCTATCCTTCCGATGAGCCTTTGTACCCCTTTGACGCTATTCACTACTTCGATATCCTCGATGGCCTTGATTTTGTCCGGGTTGATTTCAATACCCCGGTTCGACACCATGAAACCCAAAAATTTACCGGACTGGACACCGAAGGCGCATTTTTCCGGGTTAAGCTTCATGTTATACTTGCGGAGCACATCGAAGGTTTCCTGCAAATTCTTCAAATGGTCCTCTGTTTCCAGGGACTTAACAACCATATCGTCAATATAAACTTCTATTGTTTTTCCTATTTGTTCTTCGAACATCCCATTAACTAGGCGTTGGTAAGTTGCACGGGTATTTTTTAGGCCAAAAGGCATTACATTATAACAGTAAGTCCCGTACCGGGTAATGAAGGATGTTTTCTCATGATCCTCCGGGTGCATCCGAATTTGGTTATACCCGGAGTAAGCATCGAGAAAACTTAACATCTCATGCCCAGCCGTAGCATCAATCATTCTGTCGATGTGAGGCAATAGAAATGAATCCTTCGGGCATGCTTTATTTAAATCCTTGTAATCAACACACATTCGAAATTTATTACCTTTCTTGGGCACCACTACCACATTAGCAAGCCAATCCGGGTACTTTACCTCCTGGATAGAACCTATTTTTAAAAGCTTTGTTACCTCGTCTTTTACGAAGGCGTGTTTTGCTTCCGCCATGGGCCTTCTTTTCTGCTTCACCGGGGAAAACTTCCCGTCCAAGCTGAGTTTGTGAGTTGCTACTTCCGGTGATATACCTGTAATGTCTATATGGGACCATGCGAAGCAATCTGCGTTAGCTCGAAGAAATTCAATTAGCTTGCTCCTGAGCTCCGGGGTAAGCCTCGTGCCCAGGTATACCTTTCTGTCCGGTAGGTACTCGAACAGGATGATCTGCTCCAGCTCCTCTACAGTTGACTTGGTTGCATCCGAGTCATCCGGCATGACGAACGATCTGGGTACCTCGAAACCATCCTCTTCATGACCCAGATCCGACCCGGTGTGCTTTGATTGCTATTTGGTGTCCTCTCCTCCGGTTACATCTCCTTCCTTCTGAACCGATTCTTTGGGTCGAGGTGCTGCTTCCTCTACTGCGAACATCTCCCTTGCAGCGAGCTGTTCACCTCGGATGGTTTTTATCCCTTTCGGGGTGGGGAACTTCAGCAGCTGATGCAGTGTTGAGGGCACAACCCTCATGCTATGTATCCAGGGTCTGCCCAGTAATGCGTTATACTTCATGTCCCCTTCGATCATGTAGAACACCATTTGTTGAATGGTGCCATCGACGTTCACAGGCAATGAGATCTCCCCCTTTGTGGTTTCGCTCGCCATGTTGAACCCGCTGAGTACCCGGGCTACCGGTACGATCTTATCGAG
Organism: Lycium barbarum; assembly: GCF_019175385.1. Taxonomy (NCBI): domain Eukaryota; kingdom Viridiplantae; phylum Streptophyta; class Magnoliopsida; order Solanales; family Solanaceae; genus Lycium; species Lycium barbarum. Next base: position 38,847,123 of record NC_083346.1, read on the forward strand.
CAGCCCTAGCTGTTCGACCACTCTCCACCGGATGATGTTGGCCGAGCTACCTGGGTCAATCAAAATACGTTTAACCTTAGTTTTAAAGATAAGTACAGAAATTACCAATGCATCATTGTGCGGCTGAATGATGCCCTCTGCGTCCTCGTTGCTGAAGGAGATAGAACCCTCGGGTAAATGATCTTGGATGCGCTTTTCACGAACAATAGAAACCTTGGCCCATTTCATTACCGGCCCTCGAGGGGCATCGATACCCCCAACTATCATATTGATTGTATGCTGGGGTTCTACCGGCTCGGCCCTTCGATGAGCCTCCCTTTTCTTGTAGTGACTTTTGGCTCGTTCACTAAGCAGCTCTCGGAGATGACCGTTCTTCAGTAACCGGGCTACCTCCTCTCTCAACTGGCGACAATCCTCGGTTCTGTGGCCATGGGTTCCATGGTATTCACACACCATGCTTGGGTCCCGTTGGCCCGGATCCGACCTTAGAGGTCTCGGCCATCTTACATCCGGGACACGACCGATGGCCGAGATGAGACCCGAGGTACTGACGTTGAAGTTGTACTCCGATGTCTTTGGTGAGTCTTTATTGCCGGCAGAGCTTCCGGCATCACTCTTGAATGAGAGACCTTGGCTGTTCGATGGGCGCTCGATCCGTTTACTACCCCGACCGGAGAAACGACTTGGGCTCACCCTTGATTTTTCCGACCTGAAACTTTTCTTCTCCGAGTGGGAGTATGGCCGATACCTTTCCTTCGACGATTCGGCCTTTGTTTCGTAACCCTTCCTTGGTCTCTCAAAACTTTTACTCACATTTATTGGCCCCGGGGGGAGCTCTAATTGATCATCCTCCACCCGAATCTTCGACTCGTATCGGTTATGGACATCAGCCCATGTCACAGCCTCGTATTCCAGCAGGCTTTCTTTCAATTTGAACGAAGCTGTTGAACTTTGAACATTGAGCCCCTTTGTGAAAGCTTGTGCGGCCCATTCTTCTGGGACTGGGGGGAGTTCCATCCGTTCCCTTTGGAACCGGTTGACGAACTCACGCAGTAACTCATCGTCTCTTTGGGTTATATGAAAAATGTCAGCCTTACGGGCCTGCACCTTTTTGGCACCGGCGTGAACTTTGATGAAGGCATCAGCGAGCATTTCGAAAGAACTGATCGAATGTTCGGGCAGATGGTCGTACCATGTTAATGCTCATTTTGACAAGGTTTCCCCGAACTTTTTCAGTAATACTGATTCAATTTCGTCCTCCTCCATATCATTGCCTTTTATGGCGCATGTGTATGAGGTCACGTGTTCGTGCGGGTCCGTTGTGCAGTCATATTTCTGGATATCCGGCATTTTAAACCTCTTCGGGATTAATTTCGGGGCCGCACTCGGAGGAAAAGGCCTTTGGATGTACCTCTTCGAATTCGGCCCCTTCAGTAAAGGCAGAGCCCCCGGTATTTGATCCACCTGAGAGTTGTATGTTTCGACCCTCTTTTCGGTCGAGTCTACCCGCTTTGCCAAAGTCTCGAGCATTTTCAGAACCTCGGTGGAAGAGCCAGCTCCGTATCCATTGCTCTCGATAACGCGTGCCTCCTCCCTTCTGGGTTCAGCGACACCGCTCGTTTTTTTCGGGGTCGTTGTATCCCCTCCGTTTTGCAATCGAGCTATTGCGATTCCTTGTTCGACAATCGCCGCTCTCTGCTCCTGCAACATTTCAAAAATTAAACGTAAGTCAATATTATCATTAGGCGTTCCCGGTTCTTTCCGGTCCTGTGCCCGGGACAAAGTAACAGAATTGTGGGTATTTAGAGGATCAGTGGCCGGTAAGGTGGCATTCTCCTGGTCCACGGTGTTTTGCTGATTGAGGCCCTCCCTCGAATTAACGAGGTTAGGATCAGCGGGGTTTGGTGGTCCTCGTGGACCGCTTCCTTCGTTTTCGGCCATGATTTCGTTGTTGTTGACGTGACCAGATTGCCCACTGTCAGCCATTTAGTCCGTTTTTTCAGACATGAACAGAAGGTATTTTTGATTTAGACGGGTAAGGTAGAGATCAAGATATAAGACCACTATTATCCTAGCCCCACGGTGGGCGCCAAACTGTTTACCTCGGATTTGGATAATCAATTAAAATTGTAAGTGAGGTATAGGATATGTGGCTATATCTTGTGCTTATTTGATAAAGAGAAGATATATATGAATATGTTGTAAAGGAGCAATTGATGATCAATGGTTTGCTATGTACTCGTGTATCTATTAATACATAAGCGGTATTTGATTTAGGAAACGTGAGAATTAAGCACAATAAATGTGGATCGAATCTGATATATTGAGAGAGAGATTTGTATATTTTGCTATTACAAGAGCTTTTGGTAATGTAGAAGCCAACCCTCTAAAAGAAGGTCAATGCCCCTTATTTATAGTGCTGCCCCATGGGCTTCATACAACATAAAAAATAATAAAATAAAGAAAAAGTTCTGAGTTGGATTAGGTAGACTGTACGGTCTGACACCCGTACGATTGGCAGTTGAACACAGCAAGACGCCATCGACGCGTGGCAACCGCGCAACGGATCTCCCGGACCACCGGCCACGGTCAAACGGACATACGGCCTCGAACAACCGGTCATGGAAGAATCGGACCAAATGACGCCCTTCCTTTGCTCCGGCCCAAGCTTTTCCCCTGTTCAGCGTATACCCGGTTTTTACCGTATACATGTATCTTGTTAAATTGCTCATAAGTATTACCAAATTGACAAGTCTTGCTTTGTTCACTAGTTATGTCGAGCAGGGCAGATACTATCCTTATTCTACCTATCTTGTTAAAGTGATGTGGAGTCTTGCATAATTGGCAAAACTTGCGTATATTTTTCAATTGTCCACTAGTTTCACTGGACTAACAAAATGTTGTAAATATGGTATCTCGAAAAGAATGTCTAAGTTCATTCTATTAAGATAATATTAATGGGGTCACTGATATGCTAATCATTTAATCTTCCAACGGTTGTCTCCATTTTGTAACAGACTCTTGTCATTCATTTCATTGACATTTACCTCTTTTTGTGGTCATTAAACTTTGCTCTTTATTAGCCTATTTAAGGCCATTATTTTATTCTTATAAACGTTAGGCATCTCATATTTTTGTGTTGTGTTGCCAATACATATTATAGTCCTTTTCCTTGGGATAAATACAAAAAGAGAAATTCTTTTCACATATTATAGTATGCTGGATTTTATTTCTTGTGAAAACTTTGTTAGATTCTAGCTCCTAATTTTGTACTAGAAGAGCTTGTTGATTTCTGGGGGATACACTCATACCGGGTGATGATAGTGTCTTAATTGACATGCCTCAAGCTTTTAGGAATTCGTATAGTGTTCGTGATCAAGTATTTTCCGTAAGATTTCCAACAATCTTAAGGATATTTCTTAACTAATGATCTTATGGAAAATATTGAAGATTCTATTTCGAAAAGAAAAAAAAAATAGTGCGATAAGAGAAAAAAATATATATATGGCCAAACGCAAGAAAGAGAAGGTAAAGTAGAATAATCCGAGTACTCGTATGTATTTCTTCTCATGCATCTTTTCTGTTAAAGGAAATATTGCAGTCCACCTAAACATAGCCTTAATTTGATTCAAATAAATTAATTTCTTTGCAGTGCCGATTTATATTTGCATCATTGCCTGCTTCACTTGTTGTATTAGAATTTTTGAAAGAATTGTAAATAAGCTTCTGTTTGTACATGAGTAATGGGTGTGGAAAATTTTTAAAGACCCTTTGAAGTGTATGCTTGATTTTTAAAAGGTTTTAATTTTCAATCTCGTGAATTGATAAATATGTTATGACATAAAGCTATTGTGATGTCTTGAAAATTTATTCTGGATTAATGTTTCTCCTAATGAATTAACGATGGTGTGAGATATTGAAGATCTCCTTCTTATGAGATTTGGTGTATCAGTGATGTTCTTGTCCCTTGGTGAGTTTTTGATAAATACTTTAGGCATTAAAAATTATTTTGTTTGATAATTTGGTAAAGAAATTTCTGAATGATGACATATTTCTTTTATCGATATAATTGTTTATGTGAAAGCCAAGTTTTTAGTTGTCTAGCTTTTACATTCGGAAAATTTTATTAGAATTTGTATATGAAAGTGAACTTGACACTAATGGAAGAATTATTTCATGGGGTGAAACTTGACAATATCGATTCATATGTCAAACGATATGGTTTTCAGATTCTGCAAAACTAATTATCAAGTTTTTAATGGAAATAAAAATTGTTTTGTGTGTGGCAAATTAAGCCATCATACTCCTAAATGTAGAAAAAGATTTGGAGAAATGATAATCTCGCTAAGTCTAAAATATATTTGACTAAGCGGATGATATTATTATTGTGGTTATTTCGAATCTTATTGCTACTGTGAGTGACTGGGTGATAGGTTTTGTGCAACTAGGCATATTTGTGTAAATGAAAATAATTTTGTGGCTTACACTCAAGTCAATGGAGGAGAAGAATTTATTTGTCTTGGTGATTCAAGAATTACTCAAATTCCAGGATAAGAAAAGTTCTTCTCAAGCTCACATCTAGAAAAATATTGACTTTAATTGAGATGTGTGTTCTTAATATTTGAACCAATTTGGTTGATGTGGTAATTCGTAGAAAATATTGGAGTAAAGATTGCTTTTGAGAACGTTATGATGGTTTTAACTAAGAACAATAACTTTGTCACAAATTTATTTTAACCATGATTTAGTTGTGCTAAATGTTTATAGTCATGAATGAAAATGCTAGTAATTTTTCTTAGAACTTGTGCACCCGATAATCTTAGAAAATAAGCTATTTTATATGCTTGTTAGATACAAAACTAGAGTATCTTATAAGAAATTAAAAACCTTATGAATTATGGAAATGTTATTCTGCTTATCCTGAAATATTTGAAAGTGTGGGGGTGGCTTACTAAGGTTATGTTATCTGATTTTTAAAGAAAAAAGATATAATATTTTGGTGAAGCTATATTATTAGCTTGTTACCTATAAGATGAGTCTTATGAGAAACGGAAAAGGGCCTAAAATACCCTCGAACTATTGAAAATGGAGCAAAAATACCCTCCATCCACCTTTCAGCCCCCAAATACCCTTACCATCCACCTATTGGGTCTAAAATACCCCTATTGCTAACAGAATATTCTGGTCAAACACGTGGCATTTTTTTATTGGTTGGATTATAAAATTAATTAAACTAATTGACCAGATAACCCAAGTGTCTCCCACCCCCCTACCCCCCCCCCCCCGACCCCCCCCCCGGTGAATTTTTTTTTTTTTTTTGAAAAAAAAGTTGACATTTTTTTTGCACCCCACCCCGCACCCCTACCCCCCCCCCCCCCGACGCAAAAAAAAATTAATATTTTTGAAAAAAAACGTTTTGACGTTTTTTTTGGGTTTTTTAGCTGGGAGGGGAGGGTGCGGGGTGGAAAAAAAGTCAACTTGTGCCTTTTAGATTTTTGGGGGGTGGGGGGGTGCGGGGGAGGTGTAGGGTGCGGGGTGGGGTGCAAAAACAATATTGTAGTCTACACTTGTGCCTTTTAGATTTTTGGTTGAAAATATACCATGTTTTTTAGGGTGAGATATTTTTTTTTTGGTAACTCAATTACATTAGACATTTTAATTTATCAAGACATTTCACAGTACTTGTGCTTTTTACTAGGAAGTTGAGAAGCGTAACAATATTTTTTTTGCACCCCACCCCGCACCCTACACCTCCCCCCCCCCCCCCCCTCCCAGCTGAAAAAAAAAAGTTGACTTTTTTTCCACCCCGCACCCTTCCCCTCCCCCCACCCCCCAAACCCTGCACCCTACGCCCCCCTCCCCTCCCAGCTAAAAAAACCTATTTTTTTTCAAAAATATTAATTTTTTTTGCGTCGGGGGGGGGGGGGGGTAGGGGTGCGGGGGAGGGGTAGGGTGCGGGGTGGGGTGCAAAAAAAAAGTCAACTTTTTTTTCAAATGTTTTTTTTCACGGGGGGGGGGGGGGGGGGGGGGCGGGTCGGGGGGTGGGGGCACTATCTGGTCAATATTGCAAAAGTTAATTAGTTTAATTAATTTTATAATCCAACCAATAGAAAAATGACACGTGTTTAATGAAAAGATTCTGTTAGTGATAAGGGTATTTTAGACCCAATAGGTGGTGATAAGGGTATTTTAGACCCAATAGATAGATGATAAGGGTATTTGGGGGCTGAAAGGTGGATGGAGGGTATTTTTGCTCCATTTTCAATAGTTCGAGAGTATTTTAGGCCCTTTTCCGTATGAGAAATTAGTAATACTTCTTATGATAGATATGAAAGTATTATCCCCTTACCTTAAAAAATTTTAAATTGTGGGGATCATGGTATCTTACTACAGTTATGTTGAGAGAATTGTTTTTAAAAGCGATATTTTTTTTTATGTGTGATCTTAATGTTCAAAATGTTTTGAAAATAAAGTTTTGGAAAGAAGCCATTGATGATGAGATCAATTCTAAATTTTGAAAAAAATAATATTTGAGAAGTACCATGAATTATGATATTTGTATCATAGAGAAACAATGATGATAACTGGATCTTTGACTCAGATGAGACAAAATTCATTAGAAAGTATGTGTTCACCTTTAGTGGGAGGTGAAATAACATATAAATCAGTCAAGCAATGCATAATTACTATATAGATTATGATATATGAATTAAGGCTTTGGAGTTAGCGGGTATTCAAGTTAAACAAAATCAACTTTGTTTGAGACACATTGTGATAAGAGCAGCTGTTGTGAGATGTAATAATTTCTATGTTTATGTGAAGTCTGAGGTGAATTTGGCATATTCACAAGACTGAAAAAAACATCAAGGGGAATGAGACTTTTGTCATTTGAGAAGATTAACAATGATGGTAACCCAACCTATGTGATTGGAGATCCCATGAATTAAATTCATATGGGTAATAACAAATCATTAGTTGATCAAAAGTGCACTATTAAATTATATCTCTTCCTATGGTGTGTGAATATAGTGTTATACTGCAAGGCAAAGTGAGGTTGAGTTAAACTCTTAATCCAATTCATATCCTTTATAGGTAGTGTATTGCTCTGCAGAATACACTTGATGATTGGAACTATATGAGTGTGGAGTGGTGCCGCTCCTATGAAATTGTGATGGATTTCTAGAGCACTTATGAATATCAGGACACGCGCATGGCCTCTTAGCGCAAAACCGCGATAACGACAAAGATTGTGCAAATATGATGTGATAAAATAAGACAATGGACTTACAAAAGAATTCTTGGTTCATAGAAGTTTTACACTTCACTATTTGTTCTGTAAGTATAATCTTGTTTTATCTAGATCTGGTTTATAGTCTACGCGACATCAGATTCGATGCATTGTACTCATATGTGGTAACCTAGCAAAATATTCGTTCTCCTTCATTTCCTTTTGAGATATGTGAAAACCCATCAAACTTCTTTTCCTATTATATTTCATAATAAATTCTTTTTGAGATATATGGGATATTGTTGTAAATATGGTATCTCAAAAAGAATGTCTAATTTCATTCTATTAAGATAATATAAATGGGGTCGTTGATATGCTAATCATTTAATCTTCCAACGGTTGTCTCCATTTTGTAATAGACTCTTGTCATTCATTTCATTGACATTTACTTCTTTTTATGGTCATTAAACTTTGCTCTTTATTAGCCTATTTATGGTCCTTATTTTATTCTTATAAACGTTGGGCATCTCAAATTTTTGTGTAGATGACTTGTGTTGCTTATACATATTCTAGTCCTTTTCCTTGGGATAAATACAAAAAGAGAAATTTTTTTCACATATTATAGTGTGCTGGATTTTATTTCTTGTGAAATCTTTGTTAGATTCTGGCTCCTAATTTTGTACTAGAAGAGCTTGTTGAATCCTGGGGGATACATTTATACCGGGTGAAATATCCTTAAGGACAGTGACTTAATTGACATGCCTCAAGCTTTCAAGAATTCATACAGTGTTCGTGATCAAATATTTTTCATAAGATTTCCAACACAAAATTAGGTATTATCTTCATTATGTCTATCTTGAATTGATAGTCTTGTCGACAATCTTGTTTGTGTTGTGCTATTTTAATATGCCAGGCTATCTAAAACATATGCAGCGAATTGTTGTGCTCAACCTAGACTTGTCTATAGAGTGCCTCTTCTACCATACTGCCATGATAATGAAACAAGAATAATAAAAGATAAAAACTTTGAACACGTTTAATGATTTTGGATATAGAAGTATAATTTCGTTTATAGTGGTGCAAACAAATAAATTATGGTTTTTACCCTGCAATATCGACAAGATTTTACATTAATCACGTTACAACCAAAGTAGCAAGGTTTCCAAGAACAAGGAGAAGGAAGAAATGCCGCATGCAATACTTTAACTCTCAATGTACATCAAATCAAGAAAGAATAACTTAGGACAATTAAATTAAGTTTTCCCCTTGTCTCTCTTTTTTAGCTAATAAAGATAGAGGAAACACGTAGATGAGAGCGCTTGTTGCCGCTGAGTTTATATTTGCAGAACTTTTAAAAGTGGAGCAAAATTTAAACATAGGCCACAAAGAGATCCGGGAAATTTTCAGGAGAGTAAAGCAGCGCATAAGAAAGGGCTGGCCCGTCAAAAGTCGAGTTCCTTTGCGAAGGAGTTTAGAATCGGACAATTTGCAAGATTACCCTTTGTTGGGGTTGTCTTTAATTTTTGCCCCTCAAATTAGTGGTCTTTAATTTTTGCCCTTCGCTAAAAGCCCCTTGGTTTCGGGTTCGAACCCCAGCTCAGTAAAAAATTAACAAAAAATCGCAAGGCATAAATTGGGATTCGCAGGACATAGGCATAAGTTGGGTTTCAAACTTTGCCTTAAGGCAAAAAAAAAAAAAATTGCTGTAATTTTGCAAACCTGTACAAAATTAGCTAGGCCTTAAAGCAGAAGTTTGCCTTAAGGCCTAATTTTGGGTAAAGTTAGGGTCAAACTTCTGCCTTAAGGCGTAATTTGGACCCCTACTTATACCTTGCGAATCTCAACTTCTGCTTTGCGACTCCCAACTTATGCCTTGCGATTTTTTATTTTTTTTTACTAAGCCTGAGTTTGAACTCGGGACCTCTGGATGTTAAGCGAAGGGCAAATATTAAAGACCACCCCAAAAGAGGGATAACCCGCGCAAAAAAAATGTTTAGAATCAAGCAAGGTCTTTTTTAAAAAAAAATTATCAAGAGCAAGTTGGGTTCAGTCCCTCGACCTTATTTTCAAGAGAATTTAGGTCTTCAGAGACAAATTTCATTGATTCGAAGTATTTTGTAAAATCATTGGGGTAGGTGGACGTTTAACAACATGGTCATGATCTTCTAGAAAAACATTGAATATTTACACATTGAACATAGCCAGTTACCAAAACTACCAGGATGCCCAAGGACTGGGAGCATGATTGTTTTGTAATCTGCAAATACAACTCCGCCTCAATCTCGAGCAAGTTAAAATATATAAGAAATTAGTTCCTCTTACACAATATGGGAATAGCATAACTAATTTTGCAAGGAGCACATAGATCCGAAAATACTAAAGGCATCCATAGCTGGCTAGTAGCAGCTGGAGAACAGAAACTAAATCACACGTTGAAATCACAAAATATAAAATCAACTGAACGGTACTCGCGATGCACAAGGTTCCCTAACAAAACATCTTAGAAGCCAGAAAAGGACCAAGTAGCAAAAGCAACTGAAAGAGAATGGAAAACCAAAAACAAAATAGAAGTAAAGAAACAACATGAAGTCAATCATGTCATTGTTGGAGAAAAGCAGCAAGAATAAAGTAAGACCTTAGAGCAACAACAAAGGTAGCAATCAAGATTAAATATCCAATTCATCAAAAAGTACAAGCTAAAACGGGTTCTTTATTGCGGTTTAACTTAATCCCTCGTCTCTTCCCAGTGTCTTCCAAAACATCAACTAGAGATTCCCACTCCAATATTCATGTACACAATTGCCTACTCTATACAAATTTCAAGTAAGTTCTCCCAGATGTTGCAATCTACCAATAAAAAGTCATTCTACCACCTTTGGGAACCAGCCATCTCAGTCGGATAAAGAAATATCAGACTACAAAGATAGATGCAGAGTAGCAAGGCAGTAAGCGATTCTCAAGTATCAACATCTCTTCATTTATTCAGGAAGTTTCTGCCAGGCGGAACATCGTGATCTCTTGCTGTTTGAAGTACCGACGGTCCTCTTCATCAACAAGAACAAGATTCAAATAGTATTTCACACTAAATTTGTTGTTGATATTGCGATATGTTGGTGTCAGTTCATACGGACTAAGGAATAGTCTAATAGGTATTGATTCGCCTGTCAACCGAGCACAAATATCAACAATACATAACCACAAGTCAACGAAGAAGATGACTGCTCGACTACTAAAAGATGACAGAGTATACCTCTGACTGGAGCACCATCCATCAACTCAAACTTGGCCAGCGTCTCCGTTTCAACATGGGTATTTGCCCCAGAACCTGTTGATTCTCGGCGTCTAATCTCAAGATCCATGTTCTTTATCTTAATTCTTACAAGGAGAAAATATATTTTTCCTATGATAACATCTTTCAGATGATACCTGTTATATTATAATGCACATTAGAAGAGGCATTTCTGATCAATAGATGCTTCCATGCATTAAAAAAAAAACCAACATATACAGAAAATGTTTGCTTTCAGGAACAGAGCGCACATAAGCATACACTAACTAAACAAAAGCAGTTCCCCTCGTGCTAAAGTGAAACATCTAAAACGGAGTTAGTGCTCTTAAGTAAAGATGGCAACATTGTAATAATTGAGACAGTGAATAGTGTAAAAATCCAAACACAAACTACTTTTAACAGTTTACTCACTTGCTTTTGTTGTACTCAAACTCAATATGGAGGCAATCTTCAATTCCGACTTCCATCTGCAAGTTTAACCAATAGAAACCGATCAGCACCCTTAGCAGTGCAATTCTCCTCTCTGATAACTATTGTCATCCTCAGATCTAAATGTCTCAATACAATCACCATGTCAGCCATTTACTAGTACCAAGCCCATTAGTCAGACTTTTGAGTCGTTTACACCCAACCCAGCAAGCTGTTTAAATTACTTTCCTTTTCATGTGTCAGTGACAATGCTATATGTAAATGCAGAAAACACTGAAAAGGAATATTACCTTAATACTATTGTTAATTGATGGAGGCGGGGTATAGTTGCGCACCTGATTCAAAGAAGACAGACAAATAACTCAGCAAATACTCAATATCTGTATGAAACAGGTTCAAGTTGTAAACTAACTAGAAAAAAAAAAATTGAAATGCAGAAAGTATCATCTGATATCCAACCCTGCCCCTTCCCCCAAACTTATTTTCTTCTTTTTGGTGCTTCCACCAAAATGCCCTAGACTCCTTATTTCTTTGTGATGAATTCAGAATGCCTTAATTATTCAAAGGAAAGAGGTAAAGGCTACTAGACTAGATGATCAAATTTTGTGCTACACCAAATGAGTGGTGAGGTTAGGCTATTAAGAGGATGTGAATGTTTGATAAAGATACCAAGAACACAAGATTGATTTAGTAACTCCAAAAATTCCACAAATGGAAAGACGGAAACATATGTCATTAGGACATCATAAGGTTGTCGACTATTTAAGGTGGCAAAATAAAAAAGGAAGAAAGAGAATGTTACCACGAAGTCTTGATATTCAACTATGCTACCAGCATAACCACGGCTGATAGTAATTTTAAGGATATACCTAAAGCCAACACAAAATACAGAAAATTATTGTCATTAATCTGAAATAAGATCTATCAAGTTGCTGAGAAGACAAACATTTTAGCCAGAATATGCAAGCATGGAATACCAGGAACAGCAAATTCGAAAACTTAATGGGCACATGTACACTACACAAATAGAATGCCATTCTTTGATTCAACTCACCATGACTAAATTTTGGAGTACCTCCCTATATGTTAGTCCTATCTTCCATTCAGCTCTTAAAAATTTACATCACCCCTTTCAAGACCTCAATAAATTGATATAGAATGATAACCCATTTTTCTCTTTCTGGTTATGTAACTGTCACTTCATATTCTTCTTGCTAATAAGAGTTTTTTCAGTAAACTGCCTCAATTTCACACATTTGAGGTACTAAAGTAGCTCTATCTTTATTGGTGACGAAACCAAACTTTCTTGATTTTCCATGTAAAGAAAAAGGGTAAGCTGAGGGAACAAGAAAATGAAGATCAATACTGAAAGAACAGGTTTAAAATACACTCTGAGAAGTTCAGTCAATGTTCAAAGTCCAAACATTCTCATATGCCTAGGATAGACATTTACTAACAACTCAAAGCATCCAATTTTAGGTGAATATGAGGAAAAAGACTCCTAAGCCAAAAGAAATTCTGATAAAACGAGCTTACTCATAAGAATGATGCAAAATACACCTCAAAATCAAAAGTCTCTTACTCTTACACTCCCATTTAAAGCGTAGAAAGTTATTTTTTTTTCCCCTGACGATGGTGGTGTCCATGCCAACTTGCGCACGCCTAGAATAAATCCACCAATTACCTGCTACCTCCCACCAGCAAGGTACCAGGTAGTTCTGCCCACCAAGGCGTAGGCAATGTGAAGAAATCACCTAGTGTTTTTTGCCTCTGCTGAAATTTGAACCTGAGACCTCATAGTTCTCCTCCCACTACATTGACCACTTGGTGGCACCCTTGGATGCAAGGCATAAGAAAAATGTTACATAGCTCCTCTCCTTCTTTTCCTTCTTACTTCACTCTATCATCTCTAATTTTCATTCCCATCTTCATTCAACTATTTCTTTTTCTTCCTTTCATCAATTAGGCAACCATATTTGCAGAAATAGTTAACACCCCATATCGTCATGTGTTGCTAGCAACACCGTTCAATTTGCAAATAAACCATTATCTATGGACCTACAGTCCTACACAACACCTTTATTTACCCAAAATTCAGGGTAAGCCCCTTGTGTGATCTGGTGATGTTTGGTCGGAATAGTAGAGCAAATATACTCCACATAAAATTTTATATTGTTAATACAAAGTTCGATTTCAGTTTTGCTTTTGACATATAAATTACACATTATGTTATACAATGTTTGATTCCACTTTTTCTTTTCCGCATAACTAATAACTATACAATTTATGCGGGAATCTATGTATTATTTTATGTGGGACAAAATGTGAAATAAGAATGTTTGGATGAGCAATACATGGATTATAACAAAAACAACCCATCATGTAGTAGCCAATAATTTATTTTGTTAAAAGAATAAAAACATTTTAAATATACACTATACAATAATTTTTATGCAACCTATATTGCTTAGATCCTTTGAAATCCTTGTTGCAACCGATGTCGATCCGACACGATTCGGGTGACGGTGTGGGAACCGCACAGGATTTGGTCTACCTAGTTTGGGTGCTTTATCCTCTCCATGTTTATTGTACATACAACACCTACTCACTATCACGCATCCCTTTTCCTTGAACTTTAACCAGTGAGAACAGCCCATGCAAAGAAAGTAACATTTTGGGACTTTGTTTTCCATATCATTCCATAATATTTTGGTAACACCTTTGTCCTCCGAAGAACATACCAAGATCTCATCGCATGTCCTTTCATGCCATCCTATCACTACTTCCGCGATGTCAGTACTATAAGCTTTCAGAAGAAGGTGCTCCATGTCATCCTAATCCCAATCTTCAGTAGATCTCTGGAAAGATACATCCATTGGGTAAAGACAGGGACCTTTAATGTGAGCTTCTATCGCCGGTCCTTATTACTCCCTCTGCCCCAAATTATGTGACTCTTTTCTTTTTAGTTAGTCTTAGAAAGAATGATATCTTTCCATATTTAGAAAAATCTAACTTTAAACATACCATTTTTCCCTTAATAAGATGATTTATAGCCATAGAAATATCTATGACTTGTTTTAGGCCAAAAGTTTCAAAAGTTTTTCTTTTTACACTTAACTTGGTGCCCAGTCAAATACCCTTACATAAATTGGGACGGAGGGAGTATATAGCATGACTGACTTTCTAGAGACTAAGTCATTACATAATACCTAACTCCATATATATTATTCTAGAGATCCCACTATGCACGCTACACTCACTCACATCAAGCGTTCCTCTGGAAATTGCATCAATATCTTTTCAAAGACTATCCATCTGCCAGGGAAATTCTGAAGGAAGATTTGAGCTGAACAAGAAAAGCGCTCATATGGACTAGATGGATCCAGCGGCTAGATCAGAGTGAATCCTAGGCATGGGTTGCAATTGGGTTTTCGGAGTGCTTGGACAACAAGATAATGGCTGCAGAATTAGGAAAACCTCGAATATCAAAGGTAGCTACATCACGGCAAACGGATACTACTATTGAAAGACTGGTGTATTGAAGAGTCGCTGAAGAGCCAATACTTTCATGGCTGAGTTACTCGGTTCTAGTTATTATCTACGGATATATAGGGAATAACAAATAAGCAGAAATAAAGAATTGGGAAATCTTGAAAAAGTAAAATTCGCTTGTGAGAGAGAGAAGCGCTGACTTCTCACTAGAACTTGGGCTTGCAAGACTCATTGATGCTTAATCTACGGACTCCGATCACTTTTGGTCCTTTCACTCAAGATCTTCTCTCATCCCTCAAATCAAGTATTGGTACATATGTGAGTTCCGTTCGATTTTAGTCATTTAAGACCTAGCCGCTACGTTTGTTCCCAGCTAAAATCCATTTCTTCTGGTCTGCTTGTTCGCAGTGATCTGGTTTACAGCGTAACTTAAGCAAGTATATGGAAGAGAAATGTAAGTTCAATCTCAAAGTCTCTCTATTATCTGCATTCTTCAACATGGAAAGCAACGGTCCTTCTACCGGCCAGTGAACTGTATCAACTAATATTAAGGAAGCAGAATATCCATTGATGGGAGAAGCCGGAGAAGCCTAACTGAGATATGCGAGATTTTAATATTGTATCAGATGTAGAAGATAGAAGAAGAATGATCAGACCTGTTTATACTATATCTTCCAAATTTCAACATATACAAGCGAATTGTCAGAATCATATGGTCAAAAGAGACTTTGGTAATGATACCAGAAATGGGTGAAAACATGGGAGGAAAGAATTGTCAATATCTCTTTTGGTGTAGGAAAAGAATTGCCAATATAAATTAGTAAGTTCATAGTGAAAGGAAACCCAGCTAGCTTGATATTTTTTAATTTTTTTTTTGATTAAGCACCGGGTGTCCGGGTCTCTTTGAGCCCCGACTAATCTCGGGGGTGCACAGGCCCTCGGCAAGGAGTTTCCCGCAAGTGCACAACAGGTAATTCAGGGTTTTACCCCAGTCCGATGGCCCTCAGAAATTATTTGCACCCAATGGGTTTCGAACTTGAGACCTTGAAAGGGAGCACCCCAAGGCTCAAGCCAATTACCACCAGGCCAACCCCAGCTAGCTTGATATTGAGGCATAGTTATTATTGTTGCATGGAGAAAAGGATGTCGCAGGCAAAAAAAACTCCCTACAGCATAGAAAATGGAATTATACTAAAAAATCAGATATCAAAAGTTGGTCACACTGCATAGAAAGAAGCAATAATGTTCTGAGAATAGAGCTTTATCCTTATTTTTTGTATAATTTAAGATGTCTACAAAATTTGAACTCCTGGGAGTAGGACTTTTGTAAGTGAATTTGAAAATGGATTGGACTTCGTAGACTCCTTACCTGCCTAAATGAGTTAGTCCAGAAGAACTTTTGCACACTTCTAGTACCAACTTAGTGCTGTTCTTGACAATAAATTTTACTCTTTAACTATCCCCAAAAATAGGGGGTAGAGAAAGAAGCAGAGTTGGTTTGTATAAGAGTGAAATCATGACCAAGGGCAAGGGACACAAAAGGGTGGCTCAAACTTATAAGTTGGAGAAAGATTGGTGATAAAGGAGAGGAAGAAATGGAAATTTAAATAAACCAAAGTTGGAGTGCTTTTCTCTTTTGTATTTAATACCTTTACTTTAGTGGTCATATGCATTATCGCAATAGTAAGATGGTCATCCCCTAATATTCTGATTCATTAATTGGCTCTAGACTTTTTTTTTTTTTTTGGACAAATTAATGAGGAAATTTTTGTCCGGTTATCACATTTAGCTTTAGGGAATACTTCAAAAGTTGCAATTTGAAGGGTTAAGGGAGGGGATGACAATGTTCACATTTATTTGCTTGTATCTGTCCTGTCAAACACAATACAACAAGATTTTCTATGCATTTATTTTTTTACAAAGAAATACAACAAGCTTTCCTTCTGAAAATAAATTCATGCTTCGACTTCATATCACCTCTCAGCATTCTATGGCAACTTGCATAAGCAAAGCCATCCATGATCCAGACAGATCATAATTTCTCTGGGAAAGAATAGGCAATCAGCTAGTCATCAACTTTCCTTTTATGTTCCTTTTACGTTATGATTTTTCTTTTCTTTTCTTTTTTTTTGTTTTTTTGTTTTTTTGAGAAAAAATCCTTCTACATTACGAATTATGATTAATATCTCCAGAGATCATCCAACAAGTCAACACTCTTCTTATATAATAGCAAGACAGAAAATGCAACTTTGGATATCTGAAAAACACTGCAACCTGTTTTGATACCAATAAATGTAGCTTCCATTAATTGATAATTCTCATAAAATTTAATCCAAAACGGAAAACTGGGGAAAATAAACAGGAAATAATGATGCTCAACCTAGTAGGAATCATCACTAGTCTAGATTCAAATCTATATACAGTAATAAATATAAATTTTCATGGAGGAAACAAACAATTATAAAGTCACTTCATCGAGACAAAGCAAGGAAGAAACATTATATATAGAAGTATCATATATATGCTGCAAGGTTCCAAACAAAAAAAACTTACCTTAGTCGAACATTAACCCCATTATATGTTTCATAGGGCATTTCAACAGTTGAAAACTCAAAAGGATATGTTTTCCTTTCATAAATTTCACCAGGAACATCCAGTTCTCTGACTGCAAAGAGAAATATTAAATGGAGTAAACGAAGTAATACAAGGAAAGAAGACCAGTAACAAAGAAGTATAAGAAAAGTTTGAGAGCTCTAAATGGATGTCAAAGCAGTAGACCTGACTATTTTATATCAAATAAATTATAACACCTAAATAGCATACCCACTAATAACAAATTTGCATACCCACTAGACAACAGCTCAAACTGAAAATGCCTAACTTATTGCAGTACAGCAAAGACGAGTACAAGTAGCACAAGTTAAAAGGTTAATGTTCTGCAGCTAGGTTGACAGGAAAGATGTATCTCAGGACCATGGATAAATAGAGCAAAGTGAAAGGTTCAAGCAAAAGAATGAACAGGGCTGCCTGGCACCACTACAATGCTGTGATGGGGGTAGTAGAACAGCAGTAGACAAAATAGGGGAAGGAGAGTCTAGCAACTCAACTAAATTTCCTAGGAAAAAACACTAAAGGGATGCTGCATAATGCACCTAAGAACAATAAAGGCTATACAAAAATAATAGAAATTATTCCTAATTCTATATTTTTGACCATGAAGCAACTAAAATATTGAGAAGCTGCAAAATTTAGAAGTCCAGCTAAAATTAATGATAAATAAAATTTGGTCTAAAGCTTATGAATCAACTTCTAATACAAGTAAAGTCAGAACAAAAGCGAAACATTAGACTACTCGTCTAGGTCAGGAAATATGGGAAACTCACAGCAAAATCAACGTACTAGAATACCCCTATACTCTAAAAACTTAACATAATCTGACTTGACAGTAGCTCATAAAGTCAGAAGCAACAGTCGAATCTAAACAACAAAACCAACATAGCATGTTTTCACCCAGCTAAGGAATAAACTTCTCTCTTCCACTTTCACTTGCATCATCTATGAAATACTTACCAAGGGAGGTGAAGTCGTAAAAGTTTCCCCTGTCAAAGTACATTTCTGGACAAGAAAAAGATTGCAACATGAATTATTTCTCCACAGCAGGAATATCGGGGAAAAAAAGTTAGATAACCAGAGATGCGCAATAAGTAGATTGCTACATAGCCAGATAAGGACCACAAATGAAACAATTATACAGCAAATAACTACAAATTTATCTGAACTAAAAAACTTATCGCAAAGCAAACATGAACGTACAAGAGAGAAGCTGCAAGGAGGAAAGCTTGCTTTCCTTTTTGGATAAGTCAAGCAGATGTTCAAATTGTTGAATGCAATTTAGCCGTTAAAGAATACACACAGAAAAACTATACCAGCAACCAAACATTTATCTGAACTAAATAGTTGTATCAAAATCAAACCTACAAAATGGAAAGCTAGTTCTTCCTTTTTTGAAAGTCAAGCAGCTGGTTCCTCACACATAATGAAACATTATAACCATGAATGATGTGGCAAGGGTAAAAGGAGAGGAAAAGGTCAGGCTTATTTATTGAAATACATAGGATAACTGAATATGAAGATATATGCTACGGACTGATAACTGCAGTCATTTCTCAAGTTTATTGCAAGCAGCATGCTTCCTATGTAACAGACAGTGTTGTCAAAGGAGCGCTTAAGCCCTAAAGCGAGGCTTAGAACATGTTGATTGCTTCGCCTTGCTTAATGTCCACTTTAGTGTGGTCATAAAGGCTCTAAGACATACTTTTCCTAGCCAATGAGCGTTTCCTGAATAGGCTACACTAAACAATTGATATTTCACTTTATCGTATTTTTTTTTTCAATATCTTTGTCTATGTATTCGTTATTCGTTCTTATAATTATTAGTCTTGGACTAAATATATTTGCATTTTTTTCTCCATTTGCACCTTTTTTTCATTAAAGCCCGTGCTTTATTTGCGCTTAAAGCCCCAACAGACCTTAGAGCTTTTTTGCGCTTTTCACTTTTGATAACACTGGTAACAGATAAACAGATTTTCACCGTAACCTTTACTTAATTGCCAGTTACGCAAAGTGGTTACTTTAGTCCAACCCACCTTGCACACCTCAACGAAGGAAAAGAAAGAAAAAATAGAAAGCAGATCATGGAAAGTATTGGGTATATTGACACGTGAAAAAGCTCAAATTAAAAAAGATCAATTTAACTCCATTCGCAATCTGTACACTTGATTCGAGAAGGACACGAGACTGCAAATCGCATGGGGACAAAAAGTTGTTAAAGATTGTCACCAGTTAAAGCTCACCTATCTGACCAAGAAGCTCAACTTTGATCCCATTATGTTCAACCTTCTTTCCTGATACTGGTTCTACAGAAATCTGAAGTCATAATGAAACTATATTCTCAAGGAAAGGTGATGAAATAAACAGATACTTTTCTACAAGTAACAAATAGAAGAGTATTTAAGAATCATAAGTTAAGTATGCTACATGAATAATACCTTTCCAGCAATGTTTTCTTGACTTTGGAAGAGTGGGACCATAACAGTTTGACCATTTTCCTTCTTCAAGGGGACCTAACAGAAAATAGAACAGCAAGCAAACAGTCAACTTGTAGAGTCAACAAGTCTCCAGTTTTGTTATGAGACTTCTTCAGTTGAGATAGGTTGCACCTATTTTTTTCTTTTCAATTCTTAGTTTTTATTTTCCCGGATAAGTGAGATAGGCTGCATCTATTTACATGCACATTTTAGGGCAACACGTCTTGTTTCACAGTACATCTGCTTTACACTAATTAGACACATAATTACAGCATCCGTCTGATCTGGACCTATTGATAACTCTATTAAATTCCTTAACTTTAAATTTCTAAATAAGTTATATTCTTCATCACATAAACATAATACAGTTTCTCCTGTCACCTTTTCTCTTTAGGCACAAAGATAAACTGGCTTTATGGTTTGATGATTTTTGAATATCTTTAAACAGGAAATATCATGTCCTTATTTTCTGATAATTACATTATCTGTCATGCAAAAATAGTTTTTTTTTTTTTAGGGGGAGGTGAGGGGAGGGGGCGAGATAGGTTTGTCATATAAAAATAGTGTACCAAAGTAGATTAAAATGAGATTTCATAGACAGCAAGCAACGAGGTTGAGCTTTGATCCATAATTGATGAATTTAATATCAGGGAAAGAGACCAATTAGCTGTTTGGGGGGGGGGGGGGGGGGGGGGGAGGGGGAAGATATAGTTTCTCAGCTACTTTTTCCCATCCAGGTTGTGAAGTTTATATTGAGCAACTTCTGCTTACTGGCTGTCTTACATCACTGAAGACAAAAGTGTTCCAACTAACATGACTAAAGCTCCTGATCAGGTAATGCAATGAAAATGACAAAAATAATAAGCACATTCATGAGCTGAAGTTGCTACACGTAAGTGTAGATTATTTCATCAACGTACGGCAAGGGGCATCATCTTCATCGACAAGTGTTATAAACATGAAAAATGCTAATACTGAGAAACAAGACACTGATAACGTACCTGTTTGCGGGATTTTCCATCACCGAATGTGATTGAGATGTTGCATGCTGGCTTGAACGCTCCAATTATATAATTCTGCAAGAAGGATGCCCAATCATTTTAAAGAGCAGTAATCATGGCATATGTCTTAAAAGTTGGTATTTTAAGCATTTAGACTGCATACAGAATAAGCTGAACCACAAATACGCATGCGGGGCATATACCTCATATACATGAGATAGCCTAGCTGATGTTGAAATTGAAGGCCAATTACTCATCACACATAGGTAATTATACATGCATATCTGTGTCTTTTTTGTGTGTGTATGTGTGTCTGATTGTACAATCACACACACACACACACTTAAATCATAATTCTTATTATATAGACTATGATTCCATACCAAAAAAAGTTCAAATTCCTTTTCAGTTTTGGAGTTCTCAACAACAAACACCTACCCCTCAATTAGAATAGCAATTCAAAAAAAAAAAAAATAGATTTGATTGTATAGTGTATACCTGTTATGTACACAAAATTGGCAGTTATTTTATTTTCGTCGAGTACTCGATCTCACACACACACACACACACAGAGCTATGTGGTAGCATAAAAAACATATGCGCAATAACAATAAGCAATTGGTGAAACTTTACCATGCTATAAAGAACTGAATAGTGGACCAAAATCCTATCTTAGAAGAACCTGCAAATGACATTGTTCAAGATTAGTCCTAAGAAACACACACGTCATTCTAAGAAATTTCTACATATAACAACTATCAAACACACCAGCATTAAATAAACGATTCATAGATAGACATATTTGTAGTTGAAGGGACATTTTAAATCAGATAAAAAATTAAGGACCCGTTTGGCAATGAGAATTATTCACTTTTATCCGGAAATTTTCTTTTTCACTTTAATTGAAAATCAGCATTTGGGCATGAAAATTCCAAATACAACTTGAAGTAGTATTTGGAATTTGGAAAACACCTAAAACCTTGTTTTCACTTTTTTCCTTTCGAGTACATCCGAACAACCAAATATTGTTTGCCAAAACTATAACCAAACACAACTCCAACTTCAAAAATTCCAAATAAAGTGAAAAATATTTGGTTTCTATGGCCAAACGCCAACTAAGATAATGAAATCAATTATTGGGTAACCTGAATGCATTTACGTCTTTCACTGAAAACACACAATGTGACCATAAAGATCTCACTTTTAGACCTTCTTTTCTCTTTATTATTTTTCTGCTAAATCTTAGGAGAATTAGTCAATAAGATCCAAAGGCAGATTAAGCTCACGTTTGGCCAAAGGAATTTGAAACTTGAAAATTTGACTTTTTGAAGTTGTGTTTGGACATGCATAAAATTTGAAGTTTTGATGAATGAAAGTGAAATTTTCCCCAAAAAATGGTCTGAGCCAGATATCTGTTCAATCAAATCTCATGGCCAAACAGATATTTGAAGATAAAATTTCAATATATGATCCAACATCTCCTAGCTTAAGTCAATAGAGAATTAGAATGCAAATAAACTTGTAAAATCACAGAGAACAACGAAAAATCAGACTGGAGCCATTGTAAGAGCAAACACATAGAATTAAAACCAGTTAAACAGCATAATTGAAACCCAATTCGTAAATTGGCATTATACACTAAAATCATAGGAAAAATGAATTAGGGTTTTGAGTGATCAAATTAGAAAATTAGAAGAGAGCTTACAAAATGGATGAAGAGATCGCGGGAGGAGAGAGGAGCAAGTACGCACAGTGGTCGAGATGGAATGTGTTAAAAGTAGCCAACAATGGGGGTGTTCAACAAAAATACAAATATGCAACCGAACACTGAAGAAAGGGAAATGGGTAAAAAAAAAAAAAAGGGGAAAACCAACTACACTACTAATTAACTAGTAAGTATTTGGCTAGATCAAATTTGGTGCTTGATTAGAAGGAGACATAAAAGGTTCTCTATGTAGTCATTGACAAAGTTAATGTATCTATTTGATTTTATGGATAATTTAAAAGGGTCATGTATGTATTTCGCCTATAAATACATGTTAGGGAAAAGTATGCGAAATATTTACGTCACGTAGCCCATATTTTGAATTTGTTACCTGATTTAGCCCATATTTATATATAAACACCTTTTATATACAAGATTGATGCATTATGTATAATACTTTCTCCAAGTGTAATGTTGTAAAATATTGTATAAAGTGAAATATGGCTACCTGGCGTAATATTTTTTGTTGTTTTATTTTTAAAATTCCTATATTTTATCGATAAATTATAACAGAAAACATTCAAATGTATCCTTGCAATATTTCAATTGAGTGACTTTACCGCTAACTACACGTGTTAACTCAATTACATATTAAATGATTGTGAAACAACATGAAAGCTTTAAGAAGATGTTTGGTAGACATGTCTATATGGGGACAAACGTATATCTAATTTGCAAGTTCAGTTATGAAACATGTCGAGTTTTCTATCGATGTTATCCATTTATATGATGTTTGCTTAATTGCATAATTTATACATGTATTTATGCATATGCAATACATTGATGTAACAACTCAATCCCTCATTTGTCTATAAATGAATATTATTATTATTTATAACTTATTGTTTTTGTTAGGGTTGAGTTCCGAGAGGTTCAGATAGAGTTTGGGTCAATTTTTTACTCAAAAATAATTCGTGTCTGGCGCAGATCACAGTGGCTTGGTTGTGATGGCGAAGTCTGTAAAGGTTTGGATTATCCGTGAATGCGAGAGAGATGTCAGTCGGTGGCTTCCGTAATAGCGAAGTCAGAGACTGCAATAGCGAGGATTGGGCTTAGGCTCAGAGTTTGCGGACGAGATGTGAGGTCCCCGAAGATGATGAGGGTCTATCACGACCCAAAATCCCCAAATATGGCTAAGTCCCTAAACAGAAATGAATTGCGGAATTAAGTAAAGGAATCATAATAAGTCTCAATATAAGTCTAAATAGAAATAAGGACCATAAGTAGTCCAAGTCAATACATTTCCCCAAAACCTAGAAGTCACGGTACATGAGCAACTAAATCTAAATACAAGTCTGAAAATACTACATAAACTGTCTGAAGTGAAGAAAGACAGAAAATAAATAATAGAGTGAAGTCCGGTGTTTTGGGACCCTTATTAACATACCCTCAACTCCAAAGATGCGCCTCAACCATCAGCAAAATCACGACCTTTACTCGCCCTCGGATCCAAACCTGCACACAAAAGGTGCAGCAAGTGTACAGTGAGTACAGGAAGCACGCATACCCAGCAGCATCCTTGACCGACCCTAAACTATAGCGATGGTGAGGGATGGTACTTCTTGCTTAGTTAGTTAAAGTATACAGTTTATAAGAAGTTCAACCATTAAAATAAAGATTCTACAATCAAACCAAGTCATAAAGTACATCACCTTTCGAGGATCATCATAAAGTTTCTAACTTTACTTCAATTAGGACAAATACAGCCATAGAATTTCAACCTTTACCCATATCGGGCATCTAATCCCACAAAGATCCCACCTTTTCATCATATTAAGCCAGTTTACTCATAAAGGTCCAAATTTTATACTATTTAAGACCTTATATTAGCAAAGGCTCAGCCTTCCTATCATTTAGACCCAATAAACCATAAAGATTACATCTTTATATCATCCAAAGCACATATGGCATGAAATCACAGCAATAAGTATAAATGGCATACAATGCAAATGAAATGTATGTTATGCAATAGCCTATGCAACCGGTATACACACGCTCCTGCGGTAGGTTTCACGTGACACATAGGAGACTCATGAGGTCCATATAACCACCCGGAATACCAGATCTCCAGATCACATTACGTCTCAACCTTCCGGCTATAATATCATCATCATCACTCCATCCATGTACCATATCCAGATCCGTCCTTCCAGGCTGCCATCTTATATTCTCATCAATGAAATGCCAATAATATCATAAAAGTATGAATGGATATGCGTACACCACGCAAATACATAATAACCAGCCAATGTCAAGTATACTTATGTCCTTGTAACGACCCGTTTGGTCATTTTAGGGTTTTTTATCCTTTTTTCCAAAAATACCCTTCCCGTAGTCTCTTTCTGTATTTATGACTTGCGGGGAAGGGTGGTGCGGTTCCCGAGGAAATCGGGCGGGTCTTGGTTGATTTTGAGTATTTTAGGAATTCTAAGTTGAATAAGTGAAAAAGGGTTGACCAATAGTTGAGTTTTGGGAAATTGCAGCCGGAATCGAATTCTGATAGTTCCATTATATCCTGAAGGTGATTTTTTACTTAGATGAGCTTTTGGTTTGGGTCCCGAGGAGCCCGTTTGTGTTTTGGATCATTGGTTGGGAATGTTGGTTTTTGGGTTGGAGTTGACTTTGGTCAACACTGGGTCAAGGCAACCTCTTTTGGGAAGTCCGAGAGCGCGAGGGAGTTCGTAGCGTGTTTTACGATAAAAATGCATGTTTGGTTTGTGTTCATGGGATTCCGGATGAGTTTCGGGTATTGGATTGAAGTTTGGAACATTGTACTTCTGCTAGTTTTTGGTGTCTCGCCTCTGCTAGATTTGGCTCGCACCTGCAAAGCCGCTCCTGTGCTAGGAAGGCCGCAGATGCGGTCTTTCGTTGGGTGGGCTAAGCCCGCTTCTGCGGGATTTGGTCTGCAGGAGCGAAGCCGCCCCAGTGCCCTTGGGTCCGCACCTGTGGACTTGGGCTAAATTAATGAACCTCGCCAATGCGAGTATTGGGCCGCCGAAACGGGCTCGCTGGTGCGGAAATATGTCCGCCGATGCGAAGATCGCTGAACAGAATCCCATAAATTCCCCAAATCGAACCTGTTATTTCATTCACCTATTTTAGGACTTCTGGAGCTCGTTTTAGAGAGATTTCAAGCACCAAAATCAAGATTCTTCTTGGGGGTAAGATTCTAAACTCAATCTTAGTAATTACTAATGATTCCTTTCATTATTTTATTATGTTTTCCATGATTTGGGGTAGAAAACTTAGGGTTTAAACCCAACTTCTTAAGAGTGTGTATTTCATGAGATTAATGCTAAGATTTAGGCTTCTTGAATCTATCTTGTGGATTTAGACTTACTAATCAATGGGTAAACTATTCCTAAGTTTGAATTTCCAATTCAATCCATGATTCTTGATATGAGATTAAGGGGTTTTCCATAATTTAGGGCTTTTGATAGTTAATGAATTTGGAGGCTCAATTGGGGTTAGATTCCATTAAACTTAAGATTATGACTATTTAGATTTTGGGAAGCATGTTTCTAATTTTTAAGTTCCAATTCCCGTTGTGGGCTCGGAGTCACTTTTTGGGATGTGTTTTGGGGTTTCGTTTAGAAGTATAGCAATATGGGTGTCCATAGAATTGTATTCTAACATAGAATGTGTATTTGATAGACTTTGATCATTCTGAGGCCCTCCAAAGGGGAAAGGCGTTAGCGTGAGATTCGTAGCACCTGTTCGGCTTCGAGGTAAGTTACAGCCAGTGTTTTAAAAGGCGAGGGCTTTTTATGTCTTCCTCAGTGAGGCGTAAGCCCCGAGACACGGGGCGTAAGCCCCATGGGGTTTTAATTTTTAGTATTTTATAAAATGATATAATTATAATAAATATTTTTAAATAGGTGAAATAGCGTAAAAAATTGAAGAAAACTATAAATAAGTGATATATATATATATATATATATATATATATATATATATATATATATATCCACCCCCACAAAAAAACTAATTAGAACAATCTATTATACGCTACTTACAAGTTCAAGTGACTGCTCGTTAATTCTTTGAGATAGTAGAAGACAAGATAAATAATTGGAAAAGAATATATATTAGGCATTCTAGCAATAAAAAAAGGTCTTGACTTTTAAATTTAATGTTTCAGTTCCTTTTTAAAACATTTGAGTAATTACATGTTGACTTTTGAGAATTTGGGCATTATATTAAGGACTTATTTAACAAATTTCGTTTTAGTTTGAAGAAGTTTTCTGGGCTTACGCCCCAACACGCCCCAACAAAAAAAACTCGCCCCAAACGCCCAGACGTACGCCCCGAATTGCTGGGCGTACGCCTTTGGAGACTTTCGCCCCGACCCATTGCCCCGGGGCATTTTTGGTACGCCCCGCCCCAGGGCTCGCCCCGAAAGCGCCTTTTAAAACACTGGTTACAGCTTACTTTTTTAGACTCCGATTAGAGAATTGTATGTAGTTTGTAGATGTTGACAGAAAAAGCACGAT
Source organism: Lycium barbarum (assembly GCF_019175385.1). Classification (NCBI taxonomy): domain Eukaryota; kingdom Viridiplantae; phylum Streptophyta; class Magnoliopsida; order Solanales; family Solanaceae; genus Lycium; species Lycium barbarum. The sequence continues at coordinate 38,873,907 of NC_083346.1, forward strand.
AGGCCTTCGAGCATGGTTGTGGTGATGAATTCACTGGTTTGGTATGGATGTTGTTACGTGGGCTTGTCGCCATGTTTGCTAATATTTGTGATTATTGATTGAATCTACCTTTTTCACATGAAATCTCACTTATCTCATGGAAAAAGGAAGGATAGTATTATCGACTTGAGTTGTGAATTGTATTCATGACATGCATATTTTGATTCTATGATTTGCGATGTTGTTGAAATTGATTCCATGCATGACATGCCTTCTATTTTCATATATGACTGATATGATGGTAAGAGAGTGATTGATAGCCTCCGAGGTCTTTGCCGGAGAGCGAGAGTGGTACATAGACTTCGCGGGTCCCTCATGAGTCATGGCTTTGAAGCATATCCCTTAGCACGTGTGTACGGGAGTGGAGAGTTGGCCATTGCATTACATTCATTCATCCACTCATGACTGCTTATTTGATGAATTACATACTCTTTCTGAAATAGTAACTGAAGATTGATTTCGTGACTGTACTTGACTGTCTTATCTGCTTACTTGTTAATTTCTACATCTTATATGTGTTATCTAATCATTGTCGGCCTATGATGCCTATGATTAGTAGTGTTGTACTCATACTACTCTTGTTGTACTTTTGTTAAGTGCAGAGTTTGATCCAGGTTCCAGTTCGCGACCTCGTGACTGGTTTCGAGGCTTTCCATTAGAGACTTTAGGGTGAGCTACTAGTTGGACCTGCAGCCCTATATCTCTTCTTATGATATTCTATCTATTACCTATTTAACAGACAATACTCCATTTCAGTACTTTGAGTTGTATTTCAGTAATTCAGATTATGTATTTTCAGTTTAGAAGCTCTTGTATAAGTTGAAACCAGATTTTGGGGTTGTAAATGTTTAAGTACTTCCGCACTTATTTTATAAAAATCATTCAAGACTATTTAGCATAATTTTGGCATTTACTTCTGCATGTCTTTCTTGTAATGAATGAGATTAAGGGGATTGTTCGCCCACCAAAGGGGTAGTATGGGTGCCATCATGACTCGCAAAATGGGTCGTGACAAGTTGGTATCAGAGCCTTAGGTTCACCGGTCTCACAAGTACAAAAGCAATGTCTAGTGGAGTCTTGTGGATCGGTACGATGAGCTCCGTACCTATCTTCCAGAGGCTATAGGACATTTAGCCAACTTCCATTATTTCACTCCTTTAGTGATACTTTATTCAAATTGGTATCTAGTTGGTTCAAATCAGTATCTAACTTCACTTTCTATTCTCTCACAGATGGTGAGGACGCGTGCGACAGTCCCTAGGGATGAGGTGCCAATACCAGCTGCAAGGGTCGTCGTACGAGGCCGAGGCTGAGCTAGCGGCTGTGGTAGAGAAAGGGGTCGTGGGGAAGCACCGGCTAGGGGTAGAGCACCCGTGGCTGGCTAGGCCCGAGCTAGATCATTATCTCCTGAGCCAAATATAGAGCATAAGGATGAGTCTATGGAGGAGGAGGAGCTGGAACCAGCCCAGACTCAGCCAGAGGTTATTGCTACACTAGTACTTCAGGATGCTATGGTACGCATCTTGAGTATTTTGGAGGGACTGACCCAGGTGGGCGTCCTTCTGGATACTCCAGAAGGATCTCAGACCAGAGTTGGAGGTTAGACTTCTGACCAGTTCCATACCTCAGGGGTACAGCCTGCTGCTAGTGTGGCTCCCCGTATTGATGAGGTTCCAGCGCCTGATTTTCTCCTAGACTTGCTGCTAGTCCGGTGATGACTCTTGAGGAGCACTATTTGTTTGGGAGGTTTACCAAGATGAAAGATGAAGCCTTCTAGTTTTTATGGTACCCCTGAGGAGGATGCGTATGATTTCATTATTGATTGCCATGAGAGGCTTCACAAGTTAGGTGTGGTGGAATCGCATAGAGTTTATTATTGATGGTTCTAAGTGTATTCGTGTTTTGATGATTGTCAAACTGTTTCAGAGCCAGATAGAGACCTAGTCTGTGATCTGCTCTCTGATCACCTTGCACTGTCGATAGAGACAGTTGTAAAGCTATGTCACTCACTACACATAAGTACAGCAGTGAGTTGGCCCATGCTTTAGGTCAAAATTGAAGAGTGGTCTCTTTTCACCCCACATGTTCCCACTATATATACAACATGATGGCAACATATCTGGTAGACTTGAAAAACCTAATCCAAATTGTGTAAAATCTGTCAATGGAAGTTTCTCAAGATTTCTCAAGAACAAAGCCATAGGCCGAAGAACCTGATCCAAACACAAGATATTGTCTACGTTCTTTAGGTTGTTGTAAGTCTTTATTTACTTGTGCTTAAACTGTAAACCTACTTTTCCCAAAAAGGAAGCTGTTTGTAGGTAGATCTAAATTCTGAAGGTTGCTTCCACAAACTCTTGAGTGGTACACTAGGCTAGAGTGCGTCTAGGTGTATTAGTTTCCTTAGCTAGAGATAGTTAAGCAGAGGTGCTTACAATCAGTGTATTGTAAGGGTGGAGGGACTATAGGAGTTAGTTCGTAGGTTGCATAAGTGTTATTGTAAGGGTGAGGGATTATGAGAGTTAATTCCTAACTTACGATAGAGTTATAACCTGAAGTTTCTCGTGTAGTGGAGTTGAAATCCTACTAGGGTAGGTCGTGGTTTTTAATCCCTTGAGCAAGGAGTTTTCCACGGTAAAATCTTGCCTTCTGTACTTACTGCATTGCATCAGGGAACTGGTACACAACCAAGTCCCTCATATATTGTTTGGTTGACGCACAACCTATAACAAGTGGTATCAGAGCAGGTGCTTTTTAAAAGGTTAACACCTAGAAAGAATGTATGAAAAGGCAGCCCCACCAAACCTAGAAGAAGGTCAATCATTCACCAAACCACCCAGATTCAACGGAAATTATTATGGGTGATGGAAGGCTAGGATGCATAAACTTCATTATGGCTGAGGACTCAGAACTGTGGGACATTATTTGTGATGGTCCTCATGTTCTTGTAAACAAAGATGAAGCTAGCATGACAACTACTCCAAAAATGAGGCAAGAATATAATGAAGCAGACAGGAAGGCTATGGAGAAGAACTACAAAGCAAAGAAGATTCTTGTCTATGGAATAGGAGCAGATGAGTACAACTGAATCTCATCATGCACAACTGCCAAAGAGATCTGCGAAGCTCTTCAAACTGCCCACGAAGGAGCAAAATCAAGTGAAAAACTCCAAGATTGACATGCTCATCACAGAGTATGAGCTGCTCAAAATGAAAGAGGAGGAATCTATCCATGATATGCACACTAGATTCACCTCTATAATCAATGAACTCAACTCTCTAGGAGAAGTCATCTCAAACCACCAAACTGGTAAGGAAGCTACTCGAAGTTTTGCCTGACTCATGGGACAGTAAGGTAAATGCCATCTCTGAAGCCAAAGATCTCACTAAGCTGACAGTTGACGAGCTAATAGGAAATATGAAAACTTATGAGATGAAGATGACATTGAAGAAGGCAGAAAAGAATGAAACAAAGAAAGAAAGAACTCTGGTTCTTAAGGCTGCAAAAGGAGATTCAAGTGACGATGAGTCTGAAATGGCCTATCTTACTCGGAGGTTCATAAGATAATCAAGAAGAGTGATTCATCAAGGCAGGAAGCTCTAGCAGAAACTTCAAGAAACAACAACTGTTGTCACAAATGTGGGAAACCTGGTCACTTCTTCAAGGGTTGTGCTCAAAACAAGTAGGACAATTATGACAGGACTGCCAGGAGGAACCAAGTTCCCAACAGGAGATTCAGAAAAAGAAAAGTTACTAACGAGCTGGTAAAGCAAGCACTTGCTGCATGGGGAGACTCTTTCCTCTAGTGAATCTACAGATGAAAATGACCAAGGGGACACATCAATGATGGCCATTGAAGATGAAGCAACCGAAAATGAGTCAATAAGTGAGCTCATGGCTGAGTTTGAGACGGATAATGATGATGATGATGATGATGAGGAGGAGGAGGAGAGAAACCTTCTTGACATAAAGAAAAACTTGAAAGTTTACTCTCAAAAGAAACTGATATCACTATCAAGCATGCTAATTAATGCGTATCACGTTCTGGTTGCTGAGAAGGGGTGAAAATGTCCTTCAAAGGAAAAGGTGAAGCAAACGAAACTTTTCTAGTGCTTGAAAAGGAGCTAAAGATAGCAAAACTAAGTCTCATTTATGAGATTGAGAAGAATGAGTTACTAGAAAAAGATCTGAATAGGGTCAAGTTTGATCTTGACAAAGCTCTCAAGGGGATCTGGTCTTCCGACATGATTACCTCCATGTACAAAAGTAAAGTAGACGGTAAAGAAGGGCTTAGATTTGAAAAGGAGAATACGCCCTACATCCCTCACAGCAAGTATGTCTCCACAACTGAAAATTGGTTGTCCACTCACTGTGGGAAAGCAGGACACTACAAGGAGGCATGTAACGCAAGAATTGAAGCTCTTCAGAAGAACAAGAATTTTTTCAAAAAGGGGGTTAAAATAAGAGGAGCTGGTCCTTAGAATAAAGGTTTTTAAAAAGGGGTGAAAGGAACAGGTCCTCAAAATAAAGGATCTCAAAAGGGGAGAAGAAATGTACTACCCGTGTGGGCTAAGAAGAGCTTGATTCATCGTTTTTACAATTATAAAGGACCCAAACTTGTCTGGGTTCCCAAAACAAATCAGTGAATTCGCCTACAAGCTGGGGAGAGAGAAAGGACGCTGTTATTTCGGTTGTTGGTCGTGACATCTCCTAGTTCCTTTTCCTCTCCCCTTGAAGCCTTCATAGGAAGGTATACGACGATTGGTGACAAAAAGGAAGATCTGAATTCTGGGGGTGTCAAAATCAGAATACCAGCTGTATATGTGTCACGACCCAATTCAACTAAGTTGTGCGGGCACCTACCTTTCCCACCTCGGTAGGCGAACCCTGAACCCATTAGTAGTAAAAACACAAGGAATTACTTAAATAAGCGAAAGAAATAAAATCCCGTAAGTTTGACAATAATAATATAGAAAGTATGTGGAAATAAGGAAAATACACCCCAGAGTCTGGTCTAATCCATACAAGAGCATCTAACTAAAATCTATAAGTCTTGAATATCAATAATACATCAAGTCTGAGTATGTCTTGAAATAGAAAATAAGACATAAATAAAGAAGAGTCTTCAAGGCGGCGGACGTCTCGTACTCACCCTGTAGACTCTAAGCAACTCTCGGAGTGACTATCAGCCACGAGAAATAGAGGTAGATCCAACCTGGAATTCTGCATTCATAAAAGAATACAACAAGTGCAGGTCAGTACAAAACCACAGTACTAGTAGGTATCATCAGCCAACTAAGTTTAGCTAACACAATCTAGACAATAAAGTAAGATAAGCAGAGAAATCAACACGTATAAATCAAACACAAGCCAGAACCAAGTAACCGTCATCACCCAGGTTGTAGCATCTAAACCCAAGTGTGCCAAGTCTCAATATATTCAATCCGAATCCAAATAACACAAGTAAATCACCAGATCATCACAATTTAAGCCATAATGCAATGCAATGCAATGTAATAATGTATGAATGCAAATGCAATGCGATGCTATGAAATATTGTGTACACATGTATTCCGGACGGAAGTATCGACGACTCGGTAGCACAATCCGTGGGGACTCGCGAAGTCTAAGGTACCACTCGTCCCGGATCTTTGCCTAACAAACAGACGAGATTCCGGATCTTTTTCCCATGGAAGATTTTCATCGGCATATCCCATGGGGGACCTACGGAGTCTATGTACCTCACGGCTTTGGCACAAATCTCAGAAACCGCTACCACTCAACCATGATTCCAGGACAACTATCGGATATCAGACCTCACGTCACTCTCATCCAAACTGAGCCCAGCTCATCACAGTGTTTCCTCAAGTATCATCAATGTATCAACAATATATCATGAAGGATGAGAATGTGTGCAATGTATGAGTCAACATCAATAATCAGATCAATGTCACAAGTACCAAGCATGGGCACGCTGACAATATCATGAAAGACTACGCAAGTCATATAGAATACTATCCTCGTATCAAACAATAACAAGTGAGGTACCACAATATCGTGAACAAGATATATCAATAGTCTCCAATATCTACTATTACCATGCGGCATCAAGCCAACAACAATAGAATAATCAAGTCACAACACAACGGGGTGGCTAGCCCCAATCACACAACAGGGCCCAACCTAAGACAATATCCAACCCAACTTCATACCCGAAGGTTTACATGCTTTCTCCAACAATATTATCTAAATATATGTTTCGCTAAACGAAGTCTCACCAAAGACTAAGCCATAACCTACCTGGATGGCCGAACAACAATAACACCAACAATCACTCCTTAGCCTTTCCTTTCCGCTAAGCCTAGAAATCAAGAAAGTCTAAGCATATTCGAAATCTAGATTAGAAACCATGAAGATCAATACCTATATTGCTAACATTCAAATTGGGTCAAAAACCAACCCTAGAATTTGGGAAAACGGGGCCCACAAGGTCAAAACGGGAAATTCGGGGGTAAATTATCCAATTAAACACTAGGTGATCAAAACCCATCAACAAATTGCTAAATTAAATCAAGGATTCATCCAATTTCAAAATCCAAGTAAAACCCCCAATTTTTTGTATAAACCCTAACTCTTAAATCCACAAATTAGCCTCTAATTAGGAAGAAGTTATGAAATAAGGGTTCTAATTATCAATTCGATGCTTATTGAAGATAACCCAACCATCAAATCATGATTTAGAAGCCGAGATAAAATATCCATTAAACCCACTTTAATCTTCCATTACTTAATGAACTAACAAGAGAAGGGATTCTAAGATGATTAGGAATAATGGAATGGCAACGAGATTAGAAGGACTTACCACCAAGAATCTTCTCCAAGAATCCTCTAGAATTGTTCCCAAGAGCTCAACTTTCGGAATGATAATAAATGAGGGACTTAAGGCATTTAACACTTTATTTAATGAACTAACACTCCATCACCCGCTTCTGCGACAATATTACCTCTCCAGCGGTGCCGCCCCAGCGGTCATGCCCAAATGGCATAGACCGCTTCAGCGGCAGGGTGACCGCTACAGCAATATTGCTGTCGCGATGCTGGTGCCGCCAAAGCGGGCACCAGACACCAGAGAACTATTCCCATTTCACAACTCAACCCGAAATTCTGACTAACTCCCAAGGCTATCTGCTCACAACCCACATACACAGACTTACATAAAAACACGATACGAACGCACCCGTGGTCTCAGAATTCCCAATGGAGGTCTCATTGACCGAGTCAACCCCCCTATACCTTAATTCCAACTTCCCAACCCAAGTCCCAAAATGCATCCGAGTGCATTAGGAACCGAACCAGATATACATACAAGTTCTAAAAGACCATCCAGACCTCTCGGAATAGACGAATTTTTGAAAAAGGTCAAAGTCAACCATGAGTCAACTCTTTTGTGCTTTTAGCTCAAATTTCATAAAAAGTCGCTCGAATCAAGTCTAAACACCTCGAGAAGCATGTCAACAGTCCCTTCGGGTCAAATATGAGCGAAACAAGATTGGGGAAGGGTCAAAAGTGTTGGAAAAACTATAACGACCAAGCGGGTCATTACAATATGCATGACTGAATTGGGAGAGCATAAGCACAAACAATGGCTCACACTTTAAAAGTTTTACCTGATACTCTTAAGAATCTGTCCAAATACCTGGTCTCTCTGCAGCTCAGGTTAGTAGTCTTCTTAGTACTTTTATATGTTCTGAACTACTTTAGTGCCAAGTCAGTCAAGCGTCTCCTAATTCAAATTCAAACAACAATCCTTTAAAATCGACGTTTCACTTCCGAACCAACCCATCCTTTCTCTTACACCTTCTTAAATCGCCATCTCTAACACCTTAAAAGTAAATCTAGTCTCCTTTCCTTGCATAACGTCTCTCTTTCGAACCGTTTCACATCTCCATCTCGCTACCAAATACTTGCTAAGCGTGACCAATCTCTCTCTATTCAATGTGAAATTCATTCCGTGTCATCATCCTCACAAAATCCAGCCGAGAATGCTCTTCTGAAGGATGAGTTGAAAGTAAGAGTGGAAGAACTCAGGAACCAAATGCTTCGGGATCAGATTACATTTATTTAAAAAGTCGACGGGATTCTTCACAACCTAAATCATTCCAGTAACCTATTCCTCAACAATTCTCCCAATTTGTTTATCCTCCCCTCCTACGTCTAACTTTGTGTTGACGTTTGACTTTCCTTCTCTTTTAGTTGGTACAATAGTAGTTGGTTTAACATATATCTGTACTGTTTAAACTACTATCTGTCCTGTGATCACTCTTTGTTATTGCTAGCTTGCTGTTAATTACTCTGATCATCGTCAATTACCCTGTGGATATGTGTTGATGCATATGACCTTCTTACTGTTTGCGCTTTAGTTATTTTTTATGATGCCAAAAGGGGGGAGATTGGTTGATATATTGTGATGTTGATTGGTTAATGTGGTTGTGATGAGAGTATGCTGAAATGAGAAAGTAATGAATGTGCCGAGTTGGATATGGGCTTGTAAGTGATGAGAAGTATGCGGTGATTAAGGGGGAAGACATTTCGAATAAATGATTGTGACGTTGTAAATTCAAAACTGAGGGAAGATGTGCTGGGCGGGGGGAAGAACTGAAAGATTGATATGTGATGACATTGTGGAAATGTTTGTCTTCCAGTTGAAAATGGTATTATTTTATGTTGCTAACAAGTTGTAGGTGCCTTGAAAATGATGGTCTTCCTCGCAGGGGGAACAAGTGGGAAGCTGGACCTCAGGGGGAACATAGTCTATGAGTTTGCCATCAGCAAAAAGAGGGAAATTAATGGTTCCAAGTGCATTCGTGTTTTGATGATTGTGAAACTGTTTCAGAGCCAGATAGAGACCTGGTCTATGATTTACTCTCTGTGCACCTTGTACTATCGGCAGAGATAGTTGTAAAGTTGTGTCACTCATTACACACAAGTACAGCAGTGAGTTGGCCCATGCTTTAGGTCAAAATTGAAAAGTGGTCTCTTTTCACCCCACATGCTCCCACTATATATATATACAATATGATGGCAACATATTTGGTAGACTTGAAAAACCTAATCCAAATTGTGCAAAATTGCTGATGCAAGTTTCTCAAGATCTCTTAAGAACAAAGCCATCAACAGGCTAAAGAACCTGATCCAGACACAAGATATTGTCTATGTTCTTTAGGTTGTTGTAAGTCTTTGTTTATTTGTGCTTAAACTGTAAACCTACTCTTCCAAAAAAAGAAGCTGTTTGTAGGTAGATCTAAAATCTCAAGGTTGCTTTCACAAGCTCTTGAGTGGTACACTAGGCTAGAGTGGGTCTAGGCGTATTAGTTTCCTTGGCTAAAGGTAGTCAAGTGGAGGTGCTTACAATTAGTGTATTATAAGGGTGGAGGGATTATGAGAGTTAGTTCCTAGTTTGCATAAGCATTATTGATTGTCGACCATCTGGGTCACCTCATTTGTCATGGACTCGATTCCATTAGATTTTTCTGGAGAAGTATGTTCTTCAGACTTTAAGAGATAGGAGGGATGAGTTCACAGCTTTAGAGCAGAGAGGTTTATCGATCGTGGAGTATGAGTCTAGGTTTCATGCTTGGGCTTGATATGCAAGGCAGTTACTCCCCACCGAGGCAGAGAGAGTGAGGCGGTTCGTCAAGGGTTTGTCGCTTCTGTTGAAGTTAGCAACTTTAATGCTAGTAGCCTCTCGGGCTTCATTCTAGGATATGGTATATCATACCACAGAGGTCGAGTCAGCAAGGATTCAGGCTTATGGTGGGGGTAACAATAAGAGGATTCACAGATTTGGTAACTTCAGTAGTTTTTCTTCTGGGGGCAGGGGCCATTTTGGAAAGAGTCATCAGTATCATTCTAGCCGCCCCATTCTGTCGGCGCTTCAGGTTTCAGCAGGTGGCCCTTTTAGGCAAGTGAGTTCAGTTCTGGACAGGTTTCTCGAGGTTCTTACACCCGACACTCGAGTCGTGAAGGGTATTTTGGTTCTTCCATATCGGTGACGTTGCCCAGGATGGGTAAGGCTTGCTTTGCCTGTAGTGACACAGGGCATTTTGTGAGGGAGTGTCCTAAATCCAGACAAGGCGGAGCTCAATAGGGCTCTCGATTTCAGACACCCAGGGCTTCAACACCATCAGTTAGTAAAGGTTGATCTTCTGGTAGAGGTGGTTTGCAGCCTAGCAGAGGCGGTTATTAGTCCGGGAGAGGTGGTCATCAACCCGGTAGAGGCAGTTCTCAGTCAGCGAGGGTGGAGCTCACTCGGGTCAGTGTGGTCGTGGAGGTACACTGTCCGTGGATGGACAGTTTCATTGTTATGCTTTCCCCGGTGGACCAGAGACGGAGGCTTCTGATACAGTTATCACAGGTACTATTTTGGTCTGTCATCGAGCAGCTTCGGTATTACTTGATCAGGGATCTACTTTCTCATATGTTTCTACATATTTCTCTAGAGTCTGGATATTATATGTGGTCTACTTGATGTGCCTATTCGTGTCTCTACTCCTTTCAGAGATTCTGTGGTAGTAGATCGAGTCTATCGGTCTTGTGTGGTTACATTCATGGGTTACGATACCTGGGTAGATTTGGTGATCCTCGATATGGTAGATTTTGATATTATCTTGGGCATGAATTAGTTTTTCCCTAATCACGTGATTCTAGACTTTCATGCCAAGACAGTTACATTGGCCATACTAGGCATTCCGAGACTAGAGTGGAAGGGTACTCCTAGCCTTGCTCCTAAGAAGATTATATCATTCCTTCGAGCGAAGAAGTTAGTAGGTAAGGGGTGTTTAACTTACTTGGCTCATATCCAGGATACTAGTTTGGATGCTCCTTCCTTAAAGTTGGTACCAGTAGCTAGTGAGTTTTCAAAGGTATTCCCCACAGATTTGCCTGGTATGCCACCTGATCGAGATATTGATTTTTGCATCGATTTGGAGCCAGTCACTTGGCTTATTTCAATCCCGCCCTATCGTATGGCTCGGGCAGAGTTGAGAGAGATGAAGGAGTAGTTATAGGATTTGTTGAGCAAGGGGTTCATTAGACCTAGTGTTTCCCCTTAGAGTGCTCCCGTGCTATTTGTGAAGAGGAAAGATGGTACCATGCGGATGTGTATCGACTATCGATAGTTGAACAAGGTTACAATCAATAACAAGTATCTGATACCCCGTATAGATGACTTGTTTGGTTAGCTCCAGGGTGTGTGGTCTTCTCTAAGATCGACTTGATATCAGGTTATCATCATTTGAAGATTAGAACGGAGGACATTCCAAAGACAGCTTTCAGGACCCGCTATGGTGCTATGAGTTCTTGGTCATGTCTTTTGGACTTACCAATGCCCCCACTGCTTTTATGGATTTGATGAATGGTATTTTCAAGCCCTATTTGGATTCCTTTATGATTGTCTTCATCGATGACATTTTAGTCTATTCTCATATTAAGGAGGATCCTGAGAAGTATTTGAGGATCATACTTGGTTTGTTGAAAGAGAATAAGTTACATGCTAAAATTTTAAAGCGCGAGTTTTGGCTTATCTTGGTGAATTCTTGGGGCATGTAGTTTCGAAGGATGGCATCATGGTGGGTCCCAAGAAGATTGAGGCAGTCAGAGAATGGGCTAGGCCTTCTTCGCTGACTGAGATTCAGAGTTTTGTAGGCTTAGCGAGTTACTATCGTCGTTTTGTGAAAGGATTCTCATCTATTGCTTCCCCTTTGACTCGGTTGACAAGAATTATGTAGCTTTTTTGTGGTCTGGTGAGTGTGAAGAGAGCTTTCAAAAGCTCAAGGCTTTATTGACCTCAGCCCCAATTTTGGCATTATCTGTGGAAGTAAAGGGCTTTAATGTGTATTGTGATGCTTCTCAGATTGGGTTGGGTTGCGTGTTGATGTAAGAAGGCAAGGTGATACCATATGCTTCGAGGCAGTTGAAGGTGCATGAGAAGAACTACCCCACTAATGACTTAGAGTTGGCGGCGGTAGTTTTTGCCTTGAAGATTTGGAGACATTACCTATATGGAGTTCATTGTGAGGTGTTCACGGATCATCATATTCTTCAGCATGTGTTCAATCAGTGGGATCTAAATTCGAGGCAGTGCAAATAGATGGAGTTGCTAAAGGATTATGACATTACTATTCTTTATCATCCAGACAAGGCTAATGTGGTAGCCGATGCGTTGAGCTGAAAGGCCGTGAGTATGAGTAGCTTGGCGTGTTTAATTGTTGAGGAGTGTCCTTAGGCTATAAAGGTTCAGTCTTTGGCTAATAGTATGGTGAGGCTTGATGATTCTGGTTTGTGTCAAGGCGAGGTCTTCTCTTTTGGAGCAAATTAAGGCACAACAGCTCTAAGATGTGAAGTTATGCAAGATTCGAGACAAGGTGTTGCGGGGGGAGCCAAGGATGCGATTCTTGATGATGAGGGTGTTCTGAGGATAAAATGGCACATTTTCGTTCCTCATTTGGGTGGTTTTATTAGGTTGATTATGGAGGAAGCTCACAGTTCCAGGTATTCTATCCATCCTGGCGCTAAAAGATGTACCATGACTTGAGGCAACATTATTGGTGGGGTAGAATGAAGGGGGATATAGTGGTGTTCGTATCCCAGTGTTTAAATTGCTAGTAGGTTAAGTATGAACATCAGAGACCAGGTGGTCTGACTCAGAGGATGCCCATTCCAGAGTGAAAGTGGGAGAGGATAGCGATAGACTTCGTGGTAGGTCTACTGAAGACTTTAGGCAAATTTGATTCTATTTGGGTTATCGTGGATAGGTTGACCAAGTCCGCACACTTCATTAGTTTAGACTACCTAAAATTCGGAGAAGTTGGCAAGGATCTACATTAGAGATATTGTCCGATTGCATGGTGTGCCCATTCCTATCATCTCAGACAGAGGCACCCAGTTCACGTCCCATTTTTAGAGGACTTTGCAGAAGGAATTGGGGACTCAGTTAGATCTTAGTACTGCCTTCCATCCATAGACGGATGGTCGGTTCGAGAGGACTATTCAGGTGTTAGAGGATATGTTACGGGCTTGCGTGATTGATTTGGTGGTGATTGGGACCAGTTCTTGCCCTTGGCAGAGTTTGCTTACAACAACAACAACTATCACTCGAGTATTGACATGGCTCAATTTGAGGCTTTGTATGGTAGGAAATGTCATTCTCCGATTGGTTGGTTTGATGCATTTGAGGTGAGACCTTGCGGTACTGATTTGTGGAGAGAGTCCTTGCATTCATGTGATGAGAAAGCTGAGAATGCAAATTAGCAAATTTCACATCTACGGCAGATTCTGTGCCCCAAATCATTTAGACTTATGAAACGTCGCGGGCGGGGAAGGTATGACCCCTCCC